>NC_138769.1:28810967-28940967 GCF_965119305.1 Pelophylax lessonae | reverse complement strand
ATTCTCCATGGTCTCTGCTTTCAGAAAATATACACTTTTTTTTTTTTGGTGGGGGGGGGGTTACAGTAATTTCTAGCAAAAAATGTGGTTATTGTGACATTTTTTTATGCAGACTTGTAGAGTTTTTAAGAGGACCACTCCAAGATCGAGACCCACACATGCCAAAGGTATCAAATATTTACCTACCCGATACAATTAGCTTTAAATTTGGTCAAACTGCCAAAATTAAAAGCTGATTAGGCAAACAGGTGGGAGCATGCAGGAGGTCCAGAGCCAGTCTATATAATGTTGTTTCTATCCCTGAGAAAAAATAAAAATAGGACAGGCACAGCCATTTGTTCAGCCCGGTACGTGAAGTATATAAATTTCAGTATTTATTTCATCAGCCCCGTACTTCTTCTGCTTTTCCCCCTCGTCTCCCTGGCCTCCTCCGTATTAGGACAGAAAATTGTGTTCTAGCAAATAACATAATTAATTCTATTGTAATGTGTGTGTCAAGTAAGCCTCTCTGCTCCTTATTTTATTATTTATTAAGATATATGCCTAGAGGATCAAAACAAAGCAAAGTAGCTCATTTTATTAATGTCAGGGGGGACGAGGATGTTTCAAGTGACACTAGAATGAAAAAGCTTCAGAGGAAATGGAACAAAATGATAGCGATTCCTGACAGTAAGTGGGAAGAGAGGAATATATTATGTGTGGCAGATCAAATAATAATATTAATAACGTTAATAGCATCCCACCAAAATTATGGTGTCTCCGAAAAATGGTTAAAAAGGTGCATGGCGGGGTCAACCGAACAAAGTCATTGCTCTGCCTTGGACACCATGCCATTTTTTTTTCCTGGCTTTGATTGGCAAACATTCATCTTTGACAACCAGTTCTTTCCGAATCCAAATTGCAGTCCACAGGCAGAATGTCCTCCTACAATAAGGTAAGGGGCCTCCTAGAAATGGTTAAAAAGGGGCATGGGGGTTACCCACAAAACTCATTGCTCTGCCCTGGATGCCATGTTATTTTGGGGACAGGTCACCTCCTCTCTTTGGTTGGCAAACATCAATCTCTAATAACCAGTACTTCTTCGTGAATACAATTCGCAGTCCATAGGCCGAATGCCCTCCTACAGCAAGGTAAAGGGTCTTAAAAAAATGGTTAAAAAGGGGCATGGGTGGTCAACAAAACAAACTCAGTGCTCTTCCCTTAATGTCATGTCATTTTGGAGACAGATTTCCATCTGGCTTTGGTTGGCAAAGATCAATCTCTGACAACCAGTCCTTTTTCTCGAATCCTATTGCAGCCCACAGGCAGAATGTTCAATCTCTTACAATAAGGTAAGGGGTCTCCTAGAAATGGTTAAAAAGGGGCATGGTGGTTACCCAAAAAACTCATTGCTCTGCCCTGGATGTCATGTTATTTTGGGGACAGGCCACCTTCTCTCTTTGGTTGGCAAACATCAACCTCTGATAACTAGTCCTTCTTCTCCAATACAAATTGCAGTACACAGGCAAAATATTCGCCTACAATAAGGTAAGGGGTCTCAAATAAATGGTTAAAAAGGGGCATGGGGGGGTCAACAAAACAATCTCAGTGCTCTTCCCTTTCTGTCATGTCATTTTGGAGACAGATTTCCATCTGGCTTTGGTTGGCAAACATCAATCTCTGACAACCAGTCCTTTTTCTCAAATCCTAGTTGCAGTCCACAGGCAGAATGTTCTCCTACAATAAGATAAGGGGTCTCCTAGAAATGTTTCAAAAGGGGCATGAGGGTCAACCAAACAAATTAATTGTTTTGTCCTGGATGACAAGCCCTTTTGGGGAAAGACCACCCCCTGGCTATGATTGACAAAGATCAATGTTTGACAACAATTCCTCCTTCTTGAATCTGAATTGCAGTCCACAGGCAGAATGTCCTCCTACAGAAAGGTAGGAAATAGTTAATAAGGGGCATATGGGTCAACAAAACAAACTTGCTCCTCTGCCCAGGAGGCCCATGTCCTTTCAGAGACAGGCTGACCCCAGGTTTGGTTGGCAGTCTTCAATATTTGACAATCAGGCCTTCTTCTTGAGTACGAATTGCAGTCGGCAGACAGAATGTCCTCCTACAATAAGGCAATGGGTCTACCAAAAATGGTTAGAAAGGGGCATGAGGGTCAACCATTGTAAGGGGTAAGAATGTCCTCCTACAACAAGGCAAGGGGTCTCCCAAAAATGGTTAGAAAGGGGCATGAGGGTCAACCATTGTAAGGGGTAAGAATGTCCTCCTACAACAAGGCAAGGGGTCTCCCAAAAATGGTTAGAAAGGGGCATGAGGGTCAACCATTATAAGGGGTAAGAATGTCCTCCTACAACAAGGCAAGGGGTCTCCCAAAAATGGTTAAAAAGGGGCATGAGGGTAACTCATTGTTCTGCCCTGGATGCCATGTCAGTATGAGGACAGGCTACCTCCTTTCATTGGTTGGTAAACATCAGTCTTTGACAACCAGTCCTTCTCAAATCCCAAATACAGTCTACAGGCAGAATGTTCTCCTACAGTAAGGTAAGAAATGGTTAATAAGGGGCATATGGGTCAACAAAACAAACTTGCTGCTCTGCCCAGGAGGCCCATGTCCTTTCGGAGACAGGCTGACCCCAGGTTTGGTTGACAGTCTTCAATATTTGACAACCAGGCCTTCTTCTTGAGTACGAATTGCAGTCGGCAGACAGAATGTCCTCCTACAATAAGGCAAGGGGTCTACCAAAAATGGTTAGAAATGGGCATGAGGGTCAACCATTGTAAGAGGTAAGAATGTCCTCCTACAACAAGGCAAGGAGTCTCCCAAAAATGGTTAAAAAGGGGCATGAGGGTCAACCATTGTAAGGGGTAAGAATGTCCTGCTACAACAAGGCAAGGGGTTTCCCAAAAATGGTTAAAAAGGGGCATGAGGGTAACTCATTGCTCTGCCCTGGATACCATATTAGTAGGAGGACAGGCTACCTCCTTTCATTTGTTGGTAGACATCAGTCTTTGACAACCAGTCCTTCTCGAATCCCAAATACAGTCTACAGGCAGAATGTCCTCCTACAATAGGGCAAGGGGTCCTCCCATGGGGGGGGGGGGGGTAGACATTTATGCAAATGCTTCCTTCACTTGATTAATGAGGACCAATCACACTGAATCAGACACCCATATATATTTGCACCCATCCCACTTTGAATTTAGCCTGTCATATAGCAAATATTGGAGCCACAATAACCAACCTGAAAATCATACCGGTAATTGGCAAGATATTCAAGTGTTAAAAATGTTTTGTATGTATGAGAACTGTCTAATTCTTTCAGGCTTCAATGTTAACCAGTTCAGCTCTCACTTCTATAGACCAGAGCAATTGTAATTTTAATTCTTTATTTTTCATTAAAAAAAAATAAATAAATAAAAACAATGCAGAAAATAATTGGCTTATGAGCAGAAGTAGATTTAGCTACACAATTGCATACGAGGTACTATTTCAAAGCTCCCAGGACTACTTATCGTTTGGAATATATGTCCCCGGGGTCACCAGAACTAGTGTCCCTACTGGAAGATTTCTCCTTAACCACTTCTGGACCGGAGGGTTTTACCCACTTATTGACCAGGCCATTTTTTATGATGCGGCACTGCGCTATTTTAACTAACAATTGTGTGATCGTGTGATGCTGTAACCAACTAAAAATGATGTCCTTTTTTTCCCCACAAATAGAGCTTTCTTTTGGTGGTATTTGATCACCTCTGCGATTTTTTTGGCGTTTTAAACAAAATTATATTTTTCACTTTCTGCTATATACCATTCCCAATAAAAAAAAATAAAAAATTAATATTTTTTTTTCATAATTTTAGGCCAATTTGTATTCCACTACATATTTTTAGTAAAAAAAATCCCAATAAGCATATTTTGATTGGTTTGCGCAAAAGTTATTGCCTCTACAAACTAGGGGAAAGATGTATTTATTTATTTTTTCACTAGTAATGGCGGTGATCAGCGATTTTTAGCGGGACTGTGACATTGCGGCAGACAGATCGGACACCTAACTGACATTTTTGACACTTTTGGGGGTACCAGTGACATTGCTACAGTAATCAGTGCTAAAAGTATGCACTGTTACTGTAATAATGACACTTGCAGGTAAGGGGTTAACACAGTGGGGATCAAAGGGTTTAGGGGAGTGTTTTCTAACTGTATGGGGGATGGGGATGTGAAATGATCATAGAGACCTGTGATCCTATATAAAAGGATCACAGGCGCTCTGTGATAATTTCAGAGAGAGCAACAGTCTGCTGTATTTACAACAGCTGACCGTCCTTCTCTTTCAGCGGGGAGTTATTGCGGGTGCCCTGTGGCAAGCGCGACCACCAGTCTCCTGGATCAACATTTCCGATGCCTAGTGGGGGTGGGAGCGCACCACTGCCAGTGCACGCTCTGCCCCTAGCACCACTCGCGCGACCGACGTAGCCCTACGCCGTTTCGCGCAGCCGAACCAGCCTACCGCAGTAAAACGGGCGGTCGGCAAGTGATTAAACACAGCAAGAGCTGATCTGCGGGTACCATGGACTGCATGTCCGCCGGCATCCACCATTCATTATGCAGAGAGTCAGAACAGCGATTCCCCATTCTGTCAGTAGGAAAGGCATGGACCCTGTGTCTCTGCAAAGCAGAAACATGGATCAATGCCTTCCTCAAGTAAAAGCACCTCCCATAAAGTACACAAACACTGGCTAGGCACACAAATAACCCTTTGATCACCCCTGATGTTTAACCCCTTCCCATCTAGTGTCATTAGTACAGTGACAGTGCATATTTTCAAAAAGTGTCAGTTAGTCTCTGATTGTCCGCCGCAATACCGCAGTCCCGCTATAAGTCGCTGATCACCACCATTGCTAGTAAAAATGAAAAATGAAAAAAATAAATAAAAAAATGTAATACAGTTTGAGTTTGTAGACGCCAGAACTTTTGTGCAAACCAATCAATATACGCCTATTGGGATTTTTTTTGTTTACCAAAAATATGTTGCAGAATACAAATTGGCCTAAATTTATGAAAAAATTTGATTTTTTACATTCTTTTATTGGATATGTGTTACAGCAGAAAGTAAAAAAATGCTGTTATTTTATCAAAATGTACGGTCTTTTTTTAACCACTTAAGCCCCAGCCCTATTTCGGACACTTTTTGTTCACAAGTTAAAATCAGTATTTTTTCCTAGAAAACTACTTAGAACCCCCAAACATTATCTATATATATTTTTAGCAAAGACTCTGGAGAATCAAATGTCGGTCATTGCAATATTTTTGACACGCGGTATTTGCGCAGTGGTCTTTAAAATGCCATTTTTTTGGAAAAATTACCAAAAATCACATTTCACTGCATTTAAAAAATACAAAACAGTAAAGTTAGCCCATTTTTTTTGTATATTGTGAAAGATGATGTCACGCCGAGTAAATAGATACCCAACATATTACGGTTTAAAATTGCGCACAAACACGTGGAATGGTGACAAACTACGGTCAATAGAAATCTCAATAGGCGATGCTTTAATTTTTTTTAACGGTTACCAGTTTAGAGTTAGAGTGTAGCTCTTTTTGTTTAATTATTGTCCACGCTCTGGCGATCGCGGCGATACCTCACATGTGTGGTTTGAACAGCGATTTCATTCGCGGCTCGACTTCCGTATTCGTTTTCTTTCGAGCACGAGCTAACGGTGACGGAGGCGGCTAAAATTTTTATTTTTTTCCCTATTTATTTATTTTTTTTTAACTTTATTACAGGTTTTTTTTAAAAAAAAAAATCTGATCACTTTTATTGTTGTCACAAGCAATGTAAACATCCCTTGTGACACCAATATGCAGTGACAGGTATTCTTTATGGAGGGATCGAGGATCTAAAAGACCCCAAAGCCCTCCACTACACTTCCCTGTATGCAAAACGCCGAAAACTGCATTTTTGCATACAGCCGTTTTTTTTAAATCTGCCGCCTTTTGCAGCACAGTAACCCGGAAGTGACATCATGGACGCCGCCTCCGGGTTACGCCATCGGAGACCCGATGAAAGCTGCTTCCGGCTTAGATCAGGACTCCATCCAGCCGGCGGACGTGCAGGCTGGGTGCTCGGGTCTCCCGGTGGGATGGGAGGCCCGGGTAATGGCCCGGGTAACGATCGAGCGGCTCCCGAGCCGCATCGGTCATTACCGATGGAAAGCCGACCGTTGGCTCTAAACCACGGTACCGGGATGTTGTCTCTAGCTAGAGGCATCATCCCGGTATAACACCGCAAAGTTTGCCGACGTAGCCCTACATCACTTTGCGGTAAGTGGTTAATGGCGCAAAAAACAAAAAACCTCTGCGTTTTTTTTTTTTTTTTTGCGCCATAAAAAAAAGACCGTACATTTTGATAAAATAACAGCATTTTTTACTTTCTGCTGTAAAACATATCCAATACAAAAATTTAAAAAATCTAATTTTTTCATAAATTTAGGCCAATTTGTATTCTGCTACATATTTTTTATGATCAAATAAACCAAAAGAAAGCTCTATTTTTTGGGGAAAAAAAGGACAGAAATTTTATTTGTGTACAGCGTCGCACAACCACGCAATTGTCAGTTAAAGTAACGCAGTGCCGCATCGAAAAAAAATGGCCTGGTCATAAAGTTGGGTAAATCTTCCGGAAGCCAAGTGGTACAAATAAGGATTTAGCTAAGGCGTATTAAGTATCTCGAGGTAGCAGTGAGAATGAGAAGTACAGCCACACATCTGATTGGCTGTGTCCTCTGCGTTAGATTGAATGTAAATGTTAATGTTAAGCTGTAGACCTTTCCTGATCCTCGCCTGTCGGGAGAGGCTCATGTACTGGAGATATTACAGCTAGTTATTGGAGCTTCAAGTCCTTGAGGTTTCTTGATGCTTTTAAACAGCGGCAACCTTGATTGACACTCACCAACACATATAGAAAGAAAATTGAAGTGTCAGCACCTAGCCTGTGTACATCAACATCCTTCTAAATGTAAAGGTGTCACCGAGCTGTCACTTCACTGCATCCAGATATAGCATACGGGGCTGCGGTGCCTTCACATGGTCGGCAGGCACATGAACAAAGAGGTGCTGTGTAACATTTAGGAAAAATGTTTGTGATCACCTTATACTTGGCCAAAACATTTATCCTAGAGAGTATTATAATTTAAATTTATTATTATACAGGATTTATATAGCGCCAACAGTTTGTGCAGCGCTTTACAATATGAGGGAAGACAATAGAGTTACAATACAATTCAATACAGGAGGAATCAGAGGGCCTTGCTCGTTAGAGCTTACAATCTAGAAGGGAGGGTCAGGTGAAACAAAAGGCAATAACTGTGGGGGATGAGCTGATGGAGAAAATGGAAGTACGGTTGTTAGGTGTGGGTAGGATAGGCTTCTCTGAAGAGAAGGGTTTTCAGGGATCATCTAAAAGCTAATAGATTAGGAGATAATCTGACAGATTGGGGTAAGGAGTTCTATAGGATTGGAGAGGCTCTGGAAAAGTCCTGGCGGCGAGCACTGGAGGAGGTGACGAGGGAGCTAGAGAGCCGGAGGTTTTGAGAGGAACGAAGAGAGCGATTAGGTTGGTATTTTGAGACTAGGCTAGTGATGTAGCTGGGGGCTAAGTTGTGGATGGCTTTGTAAGATGTTGTTAGCATTTTGAATTTAATTCGCTGGGTGAGCGGAAACCAGTGGAGGGATTGACAGAGAGGAGTAGTGGACACTAAGCGATTGGTAAGGTGGATGAGTCTGGCAGCAGCATTCATGGCGGATTGAAGGGGGGATAGCCTATGTAGAGGTAAGCCAATGAGAAGAGAGTTGCAGTAATCGAGGCGTGAGATGACCAGGGAGTGAACTAGGAGTTTTGTTGTGTCTTTGGTTAGAAAGGGGCGTATTTTGGAGATGTTGCGGAGGTTGGGGCGGCAAGATTTGGACAATGATTGGATGTGGGGCTTGAAGGAGAGTTCAGAGTCCAGGACAACACCTAAAACCTTGGCATGCGGGGATGGGCTGATAGTTGTGCCATCGATATTGACAAAGAGAAAAGGCACGTGGTGGAGGAAAAATTATAAGTTCGGTTTTGGATAGATTGAGTTTGAGGAATTGGTGTGACATCCAGACTGATATATCTGATAGTAGGTTACCCGTACAGAAAAGCAGGGTTGTTAGCACTTCTTCCTTGCAGCACTGGGGTCTCCATTTAAAATCCTGGTCAGGACACTGTCTGCATGACGTTTGCATGTTTTTCCAATGCTTGAATGGATTTTCTCCTATATTCCAAAGACACCCTGGAAGGATAGTTGACCCCTTTTCAAACTTGCCCTAGTATGTGTGATAGGAATTGTAGATTGTAAGTTCCTTGGGGGCGGGAACTACTACCTTAGGTCAGATGCAAAAATATGCCCATTCCCCCAAGCTGGCTATGTTGGCATATTTGCACATACAGTGATGTGATCAGGCCAGCACATGGCTCTAGTATGTCTGATAGGTAACATAGATTGTAAGTTCCTTGGGGGTGAGAACTTCTACCTAAAGTCAGATGCTAAAATGTGCCAATTCCCCCAAGCTGGCTATGTTGGCATATTTGCACATACACTACAGTGACAGGGCCAGTACATGGCTCTAGTATGTGTTATAGCAAACCTAGATTGTAAGTTCCTTGGGGGAAGGAGCTTCTATCTAAGGTCAGATGCAAAAATGTGCCCATTCCACCAAGCTGGCTATGTTGGCATATTTGCACATACTCTGCAGTGATCGGGACAGCACATGGCTCTACTTTGTGTTATAGCAAACCTAGATTGTAACTTCCTTGGGGGCAAGAGCTTCTACCTAAGGATAGTTGACTCCTGTCCAAACTTTCCCTAGTATGTGTAATATGGAATGTAGATTGTAAGTTCCTTGGGGGCGGGAACTATTACCTAAGGTCAGATGCAAAAATGTGCCCATTCCCCCAAGCTTGCTATGTTGGAAATATTTGTCTGGGCTGCAGGGCATTATTCCAACAAGTTAACTACCCCAAAAACACCTCCAAGACGATCACTGCCTTGCTAAAGAAGCTGAGGGTAAAGGTGATGGACTGGTCAAGCATGTTTTCAGAACTAAACCCTATTGAGTATCTGAAGGACATCCTCAAATAGAAGGTGGAGGAGCGCAAGGTCTCTAACATCCACCAGCTCTGTGATGTCATCATGAAGGAGTGGAAGAGAACTCCAGTGGCAACCTGTGAAGCTCTGGTGAGCTCCATGCCCAAGAGGGTTAAGGCAGTGCTGGAAAATAATGGTGGCCACATAAAATATTGACACTTTGGGGCCAATTTGGACATTTTCACTTAGGGGTGTACTCACTTTTGTTGCCAGCAGTTTAGACATTAATGGCTGTGTGTTGAGCTATTTTGAGGGGACAGCAAATGTACACTGTTATACAAGCTGTACACTCACTACTTTACATTGTAGCAAAGTGTCATTTCTTCAGTGTTGTCACATGAAAAGATAGAATAAAATATTTACAAACATGTGAGGGGTGTACTCACTTTTGTAAGATACTGTGTATATATATATATATATATATATACAATGAATACAGAATTGCATTCCTTTGTTTCTTTTTAAATCTTCCATAGAGGTCTACTTGTAGTTCTGCTTGAGAAATGTATTATGCAATATTTCAAGCTTACCTGACCAGGAGTTATAAAACAAAAAAATAAAGTTATCTGCTTGGGTCCAAAGAAAAATGAAGAGGATGGAAGGTCTCGTGACATGACTTAGCTGTGCAATGAATGTAGTCCTAATGAGCACAGTAAAAAGGAGCCAGGATTTCATTAACATTGTAACCAAAATTTGTTCTCCTCCATCTGGGAACTTTTGTAACTCATAACTCATCAAAGGTGCAAATTTTATTTTGCATGTTTTTTTTTTCCTTTTATAAAAGTGCTTATTTTATTATTTGCAGAGGTGATCAAATACCACCAAAAGAAAGCTCTATTTGTGGGAAAAACAAGGACATCAATTTTATTTTGGTACATCCTCGCACGACCGTGCTATTGTCAGTTAAAGTAACACAGTGCCGTATTACAAAAAATGGCCTGGTCATGAAGGAGGGTAAACCTTCCGGGGGTGAAGTGGTTAAGCCCTGGTAAGCAAGTAGGAGTGGGAATGTGGTCTAGTTAAATCAATTTATATAAATGAAAATAGCTGCCCCGGGCCCCCCTGTTTAGCTGATGAGGCCTGGGCCCAGTACAACAGGACCAGTTGTACTGCCTTATCAGCGGCCCTGTTCTCAACTTTTTCATAGATTCTCACTCCAGGTCTTACTCTTGCTAGTCCTTTTTTGGTCTTAATTCCAGGTCTAACTCTAGTGCTTCTTGGATCTTCAGGCCAGGTCTTACTCAAACTAGCCCTTCCTAGATCTTCAATAGGTCTTATTCTCATTAGTCCTTCCTAGATCTTCACTCCAGGTCCTACTTTCACTTGTCTTCCTAAGATTTTTACTTCAGGTCTTACTCTTGCTAACCCTTTCTAGATCTTTATTCCAGGTCTAACTCTAGTGCTTCTTGGATCTTCAGGCCAGGTCTTACTCAAACTAGCCCTTCCTAGATCTTCAATAGGTCTTATTCTCAATAGTCCTTCCTAGATATTCACTCTATGTCCTACTTCCACTTGTCTTCCTAAGATTTTTACTTCAGGCATTACTCTTGCTAGTCCTTTCTAAATCTTTATTCCAGGTCTAACTCTAGTGCTTCTTGGATCTTCAGGCCAGGTCTTACTCGGACTAGCCCTTCCTAGATCTTCAATAGGTCTTATTCTCATTAGTCCTTCCTAGATCTTCACTCCAGGTCCTACTTCCACTTGTCTTCCTAAGATTTTTACTTCAGGTCTTACTCTTGCTAGTCCTTTCTAGATCTTTATTCCAGGTCTAACTCTAGTGCTTCTTGGATCTTCAGGCCAGGTCTTACTCGGACTAGCCCTTCCTAGATCTTCAATAGGTCTTATTCTCAATAGTCCTTCCTAGATCTTCACGCCAGGTCCTACTTCCACTTGTCTTCCTAAGATTTTTACTTCAGGTCTTACTCTTGCTAGTCCTTTCTTGGTCTTTATTCCAGGTCTAACTCTAGTGCTTCTTGGATCTTCAGGCCAGGTCTTACTCAAACTAGCCCTTCCTAGATCTTCAATAGGTCTTATTCTCATTAGTCCTTCCTAGATCTTCACTCCAGGTCCTACTTTCACTTGTCTTCCTAAGATTTTTACTTCAGGTCTTACTCTTGCTAGCCCTTTCTAGATCTTTATTCCAGGTCTAACTCTAGTGCTTCTTGGATCTTCAGGCCAGGTCTTACTTGGACTAGCCCTTCCTAGATCTTCAATAGGTCTTATTCTCATCAGTCCTTCCTAGATCTTCACTCCAGGTCAGAGGCGTAACTAGAACCTTCAGGGCCCCGGTGCAAGAAACCATGAAGGGCCCCCCGGACCCATGGCCGGGGTCCTTCCCTTCAAGCCTGGGGCTCTTCCCACTGATCTTTGGACCCTTTACTCTCGTTTCGGGGCCCTTTATTACGGTCCCGCAACGGGACCCTTTCACAAGTCCTGCAAAGACAGCGGAACACAAGTGAACTGGATGGGAGGAGTGGTGGGGGCAGCATACAGAAGAACCAATCTCCTCCCTTTTCCTTCTGCAGCTACAGGAGGAAAAAGGAGGACAGTGATTTCTCTACATGCTGCCCCCACTGCCCCTCCTATCCAGGTGTACAGGGGAGCTGCGCAGGCCTCCTGGAGCATGGGGCCCGGTTGAAATTGCACCCCCTGCAACCCCTGTAGTTACGCCCCTGCTCCAGGTCCTACTTTCACTTGTCTTCCTAAGATTTTTACTTCAGGTCTTACTCTTCCTAGTCCTTTCTAGATCTTTATTCCAGGTCTAACCCTAGTGCTTCTTGGATCCTCAGGCCAGGTCTTACTCGGACTAGCCCTTCCTAGATCTTCAATAGGTCTTATTCTCATTAGTCCTTCCTAGATCTTCACTCCAGGTCCTACTTTCACTTGTCTTCCTAAGATTTTTTCTGCATTTGCCACCTGGGTACCACCCAACTTGTTTTCTCAAAATCTCCTAGACAGGTAATTCAAATGCGCAACACATTCCCCAAACAGGACATCTATCCTTGAACCTGGGCCAAAAGACATAAAGTTTCATAGAAACAAATGGAAATTGTGGCATTCGTGCACCGTAGAAGCAGTGCTCATCTAGGACACTTTTGCTATAGAGACAAAGCAATAGCTGCTTTAAAAACAAAATAATATATTTAACTGTTTTTTTGGATTTTTTTAATATTATAATTTATTGATACCCAGCCTTTGTTAGGGAATCATCGGTGCAGCTCCAAGCTACAGACATGCTGCATAGTTAACAATAAGAAGATTTGCCAGCAACTTCAGTAATTATGAGTTTGCAAAGTTTCTAGATTGAGCAGCTTATCTTCTTGGCTTCAGAATTAAGGAAGTAGGAAAAGGAGCACAGGCGGGCAGCTCTTTGGAGGCAAGCAGATAGATTTGGCATTTAAGTCCATCTGAAAGGCCTACTGGGACAGCAAGTAGCATTTTGAAGGGGCCAGTAAATGATCTTTTTATTATTTGCTGATGACAAATGAACTTCTGTCCTGTACTCTCTTCGTACGTCCGAGAAATCATTAGCACAGTTTTCAGACTCTCGTAGACTTGATTTAAACTTTTGAAAGGAGATTGTTTCATACTAGAGTGAAAGACTAATCTTATTTTTAGCAGTACTTGGGCAAATGTTGAAATGTAATATTAACCACATGTGTTCAAGGGCCTTTTCCTTCTTTTACTTCCTTAAGGCCCAGAGCTTTTTTCCTCCTTTATACCTGTTGAGTCCCAGATCTTTTTTCTCCCTCTATTCTTGAGGACCAAAGTTTTTTTTTTTTTTTTCCACTTTATCCCTCTTGAGTTTCAGAGCCTTTCTTACCTTTACACCAGGTAAGTCCCAGAGCTTTATACTCCCTTTACACCCATTGAGTCCCATTTTGAGTCCCTATTCTTGAGGACCAAAGTTTTTTTTTTTTCCACTTTATCCCTCTTGAGTCTCAGAACCTTTCTCACCTTGACACCTAGTAAGTCCCAGAGCTTTTTTTCCACTTTACCCCTCCTGAGTCTCAAGCCTTTTCTACCTTTACAAGAAGGAGCTTTTTCCTTCTTCTATTCACTGTTAACCTCAGAGTTTGTTTCCCTTTACCCCCTTGTTTTTCCTTTACATAGTTAGTGAGGTTGAAAAAAGACATCAGTCCATCCACTTCAACCTATGATGTGTGTGTTTGCTGTTAACCGTACATTGCATACCCCCATATGTTGGGGTCTTTAATGTGTCCATCTAATAGTTTTTTTAAACTATCGATGCTCCCTTCTGATACGACTGTTTGCGGAAGAGAATTCCACATCCTTACTGCTTTCACAGTGAAGAACCCCCTACGTACTTTAAGGTTAAACCGCCTTTCCTCTAGTTTTAGTGAGTGGCCCCGTGTCTTATTGTATTCCCTTTCTCTGAATAGTTTGTTCCTTATGCTAGGGTCACCAGTACAGTATTTGTACATTGATATCATATCCCCCCTCAATCGTCTCTTCTCCAGAGAGAATAAGTTCAGTGCTTGTAGTCTTTCCTCATAGCTGATGTCCTCCATTCCCCTAATTATTTTTGTTGCCCTTCTCTGGACTTTCTCCAGTTCCAGCACATCCTTCCTGAAGACCGGTGCCCAGAACTGGACAGCATACTCCAGATGTGGCCGGACCAGAGTCTTGTAGAGTGGGAGAATCATCTTTTTATTTCTGGAGTGAATCCCCTTTTTTATACATCCCAGTATTCTGTTGGCTTTGCTTGCAGCGGCTTGGCATTGCATGCCACTGCCAAGCCTGTTGTCTACCAGTTCCCCCAGGTCCATTTCCATCTTAGATTCACCCAGAGCTCTCCCCCCCCCCCCCTAGTGAGTAGCTTGCTTTCTGGTTTCTGGCACCCAAGTGCATTACTTTACATTTTTCAACATTACCCTCCTAAGTCTCAGAGCTTTTGATCCCCTTACTCTCTGGATTCCCTCCCTTTACCCTTTTCGGTCCAAGAGCCCCTTCTTCCACCTCACAGGTCCTTTTTCTCCTGTAACTGTTCTTCAATTTACCCCCCCTCCCCCTCCCTAAATCCTCTGCTTTATGTATTGTGACAAACTCACTCAGGACAGGGGCTTTTTGAGGGGACTGCAGGCTAGCCTCTTGCCTACTGACTTAGGGCACTGGCTTGTGAGGGAACATTGCTCTTTGTGGGGTATATACTGGGGGGACCCTTGGAGTAATGTTACTTTGGATTCAAGTCTACATCTCCCTTAAGACATATAGGGGGAGATTTACTAAAGCTGGAGTGTGCAAAATCTGGTGCGGCTCTGCATAGAAATCAATCAGCTTCAAGGTTATACTATCAAAGATTAATTGAACAAATTAAAGGAAGTAAACACTAGCCAGTTACAGACTTTTCTTTCCTCATGCTGATAGCATGAGGAGAGAAAAAGAGAGCCGATAACTGGCTTTTGTTAAAGGGACATTATCACTGATAATCAGTTTCCTGATTATCAGCACAGTCCCAACAGTGCCCACCAGTGCTGCCAATCAGTGTTAATAAGTCCTGCCTATTAGTGCCCATGAGTGCTGCCAATCAGTGTCCATCAGTGCCTCCTCATCAGTGCAACCTATTAGTACCACCTACCAGTGCTGCCTATCAGTGCCACCTATTAGTGCTGCCTATCAGTGCCCTTCAGTGCCACCTATCAGTGCCCGTCAGTGCCACCTATCAGTGCTACCTATCACTTCAGCCTTATCAGTGCCTCCTTAGTAGTGCCCACCAGTGGCACCTCATCAGTGCCCATCAGTGCCACCTATCAGTGACCATCAGTGCCGCTATATCAGTATCCATCAGTGAAGCCTATTGGTGCCCGTCAATGCAGCCTCATCAGCTCAGGAAAAATTACCTATTTGCAAAAAATATTTCAACAAACTATTAAAAATGTTTTTTTGTTTACATTTTCTGTCTTTTTTGTTTGTTTAGCAAAAAAAAAAACTGTGGCGAATAAATACCGGGTTCAGTGTTGCATGACCGCGCTATTGTCATTCAAAGTGCGACAGCACTGAAAGCTGAAAATTGGCCAGGGCAGGAAGATGGTAAACGTGCCCAGTAGGCAAGTGGTTAATGTAATGTTAGGAGCATATTTATAAAAGGGCCTTCGAGGTGGATGGAGCTTACAGGTGGGTGCCACCAGGGTGGTGACTTTCATCAATAGATTTAAGAGCAAGAAGGAGACCTGTGACAGTGTGGAAGCGTTGTCACCTTCATTTTGCTAAGAAGCCATACAACACAGCAGAAGTGGGGGGGAACCACAAAAAAATTGGCCTTGCTTATAATCTTTGCAGATCCTATAAATCTTTCAACTGTTCATATGACTGGCTAGAGTTTCCATTTCATGAATCTATTGGCACTTTTCCACTGCAAGTACCGGCTTGGCTCTACTCGGCCCTGCTTGGCCCGGTTTGCTTTTCCACTGCTGGTACCGCATGGTACGGTGTTGGAACGGTTCGGTACGGTACGGTATGGTTTGCTTTTCCACTAAAGTAGTACTAAAGTTAAATGGGTGGGATGTGGGTGGGATAACAAAGATTCTCTGACCAATCAGTGGCTAGTAGTGACTGCATGCAAAGGATTGTGGGATATGTACCGGGTATGGTACCTCTTGGAACCACAATCGAGGTGGTACTGTTTTTGAGAGCCGTACCATTCGGTTCCATGCAGTGGAAAAGCGCCGCCGTACCGTACCGAACCGTTCCTACACCGTACCATGCGGTACCAGCAGTGGAAAAGCACAAAAGCGTGCCGAACTGTTCGGTTCCATGCAGTGGAAAAGGGCCATAAATCTTATTTATTTATTTTTTTTTTACACTTTCCTTCTGTCTCTTGTCCAAATAGGTGTCCATTTAAATATTATGCAATCCTGCTAAATTGTAATTGTATTTATTCGCTGAGAGGGAGCGGTGAGAATACGGTAAATAAACAGCCGCACAATTACTTAATGTATCTCAGAATAATTTGGGATGTTTCCAATAAATGATCTATCTACACTTTCTCCTCCTTATCCATCCCGATGTCCTGACTTTGCAGGTTTGTTGACTGATGCGATCTATAAGATTACAACATCAGCTTCCGTTACATCTCGCAGGTGTCCGGCTCCCCGTCAGCGGTGACAAATGTCAAAAAAGGCTTTTTTCTTCTTTTTTTTTGTGTTTTTTTTGAAGCCCATAAAATACATTAGGTGGAATCAATCCAGAAATTAAAGAGTTGTAGTTTAACAGCATTGGTAGAGCTATCCAACCCACTGGGGTTGATTTACTAAAGGCAAATAGACTGGAGCAGTTGCTCCAGAGCTTAGTACAGGCATACCCCACTTTTAAGTACACAATGAAACCAGAGCATGTATGGAAAATGAAAATGTACCTAAAGTGAAGCAATGCCTTTTTTCAGTTCTCAATGCATGTAAATACACTAGCTCTAGAGGAAATCTTGGTCAGCTTGACATGGCACTGCCCCCAAACCATAAGTGGCAAGGACACCAAACTTGGGGAGCACGTTAACCACCTAGGCGGTAATCCCGAGCGTGACTCGGGGTGGATTTTTCATTGCAGGATCGGTAACCCAGAGTCACGCTCGGGGTGGATGTGCAGAGAGCGCAGCGGTGTTCTCTTACCTTGTCCTGGCGATCCAGCGATGATCTCTCATTGCTGTGACCGCCAGCCGAGAGTCCCGCCGCTCCTCCGTCCACCGTCGGTCTGATCACTTCCTAGCTCCGTTCCCTGCAGCAGCAATGCTGCATGGGAGCGGAACTAGGGAGGGAAATTTAAAAAAAAAAAAAAAAAGTTACACAAAACACATTTTATATTATATATATATATATATATATATATATATATATATATATATATATATGCACACACACATATATATATATATATATATATGAATGCGCATATATATATATATATATACCGGTATATATATATATATATATATGCACACACACATATATATATAATTATATTATTGATTCAATTATAATTCATGCGTTATATATTATATATATATATATATATATATATATATATATATATATATATATATATATATATATATATATATATATATATATATATATATATATATATATATATACACACACACACACACACATATATCTATATATAATGCATGAATTATAATCTAATCAATAATATAATTTTATTATATATATTATATATATATATTTTTTTTTTAGTTAAATATGCACAATTTATTGAAATTTACTTTCTTTATTATAATTATTTACAAAATTTACAATCATCACCACATTTATCATCAACAAGGAAAAAACAAATTATAATACAAATTACCATTTCATCTACTTGGATCTGTTCTATCTCAACCATTTTTTTATCCTAGATGATTGTTTATATCTGAATACGCTATGGCCTCCATTTTTCTTTTATATATGGAACAAAATTCCCATCAAATCATAAAGACAGACTTAATATAACAAAACTAAACGAGACATGACAAACAAACAGACGAAAAAAAAAAATATATATATATTATATATTAAATAATAAAATAATATTATTGATTTCGATTATATTTCATGCGTTTGTGTTTCAAATTTATCACATCTGGGATGTCTACTAGACTCTTGTTTTGGTCAGGTTTAAGTCAGTAATTACTAAGAATTGTAGGCCTATAATACATAACGCCAAATTTCCATGAAAACAATTGTACCGCTTTTGGTATGTAATTCCTGACATAATCATACCGCCAGGGAGGTTAAGGGGACCCAGGACTGTGACATGGTAGATTACCTAGACAAACCAAGGAAATTGGACCGCACTCAGAAGTAGATGAAATCAGAAATATCCTTTATTCCTCATGAATAAATCCATACAGACAGTGCATCAAAGGACATGCGACAGGTTGACGCGTTTCACGATACAGAGGATCGCTTACTCATAACCACCAAGCGATCCTCTGTATCGTGAAACACGTCAACCTGTAGCATGTCCTTTGATGCACTGTCTGTATGGATTTATTCATGAGGAATAAAGGATATTTCTGATTTCATCTACTTCTGAGTGCGGTCCAATTTCCTTGGTTTGAGATAGTTCTGGATGGTGGATCTGACCTGCACCGGAGTACTTTGTCTCACCTGAGCGGCTTCCCTCTTCAGCTTATAGATTACCTAGGCAAGCTGGCTGACCATAAAATAGGATATGTTGTAGTGATGGGTCCCCTCTTGGTGCTTCCTAAGTTTGGTGTCCCTGTCACGCAGTGGCGGCTGGTGCTCAAAATTTTTGGGGGGGCGCAAAAAGAAAAATGTACTAGGTATTGCTTCGCATCAAAAAACGCAGTAAAAAATTGCGTGACTTTGAAGTCATGGTACAGGCATGGCACAGGTGATGGTACAGGCATGGCACAGGTGATGGTACAGGCATGGCACAGGTGATGGTACAGGCATGGCACAGGTGATGGTATAGGCATGGCACAGATATGGTATAGGCATGTCACAGGTCATGGTACAGGAGATGGTATATGCCCCCTTTCAATGCAGTGACCAGCGTACATGCCCCCTTCAATGCAGAGTTCAGCGTGCGTGCCCCCTTCAATGCAATGAACATTGTGCTATGCCCCCTTCAATGCAATAAACACTGTGCTATGCCCCCTTCAATGCAATAAACACTGTGCTGTGCCCCCACAATGCAGAGTTCAGCGTGCATGCCCACTTCAATGCAACTGTGCTGTGCCCCCTTCAATGCAATGAACAATGTGCTGTGCCCCCTTCAATGCAATAAACACTGTGCTGTGCCCCCTTCAATGCAATAAACACTGTGCTATGCCCCCTTCAATGCAATAAACACTGTGCTGTGTCCCCACAATGCATAGTTCAGCGTGCATGACCCCTTCAATGCAACTGTGCTGTGCCCCCTTCAATGCAATGAACAATGTGCTGTGCCCCCTTCAATGCAATAAACACTGTGCTGTGCCCCCTTCAATGCAATAAACACTGTGCTGTGCCCCCTTCAATGCAATAAACACTGTGCTGTGCCCCCTTCAATGCAATAAACACTGTGCTGTGCCCCCTTCAATGCAATAAACACTGTGCTGTGCCCCCTTCAATGCAATAAACACTGTGCTGTGCCCCAACAATGCAGAGTTCAGCGTGCATGCCCCCTTCAATGCAACACTGTGCTGTGCCCCCTTCAATGCAATAAACACTGTGCTGTGCCTCCTTCAATGCAATAAACACTGTGCTGTGCCCCCTTCAATGCAATGAACACTGTGCTGTGCCCCCACAATGCAATGAACACTGTGCTGTGCCCCCTTCAATGCAATAAACACTGTGCTGTGCCCCCTTCAATGCAATAAACACTGTGCTGTGCCCCCTTCAATGCAATAAACACTGTGCTGTGCCCCCTTCAATGCAATAAACACTGTGCTATGCCCCCTTCAATGCAATGAACACTGTGCTGTGCCCCAACAATGCAGAGTTCAGCGTGCATGCCCCCTTCAATGCAACACTGTGCTGTGCCCCCTTCAATGCAATAAACACTGTGCTGTGCCCCCTTCAATGCAATAAACACTGTGCCCCCTTCAATGCAATGAACTCTGTGCTGTGCCCCAACAATGCAGAGTTCAGCGTGCATGCCCCCTTCAATGCAACTGTGCTGTGCCCCCTTCAATGCAATGAACACTGTGCTGTGCCCCCACAATGCAGAGTTCAGCGTGCATGCCCCCTTCAATGCAACTGTGCTGTGCCCCCTTCAATGCAATAAACACTGTGCAGAGTTCAGCGTGCGTGCCCCCTTCAATGCAACTGTTCCGTGCCCCCATCAATGCAGAGTTCAGCGTGCGAGCCCCTTTCAATGCAGAGCGCCACAGCATTGTCCCCAATCACTGCAGAGCGCCACAGCATTGTCCCCAATGATTGCAGAGCGCCACAGCATTGTCCCCCAATGATTGCAGAGCGCCACAGCATTGTCCCCCAATGATTGCAGAGCGCCACAGCATTGTCCCCCAATGATTGCAGAGCGCCACAGGATTGTCCCCCAATGATTGCAGAGCGCCACAGCATTGTCCCCCAATGATTGCAGAGCGCCACAGCATTGTCCCCAAATGATTGCAGAGCGCCACAGCATTGTCCCCCAATGATTGCAGAGCACCACAGCATTGTCCCCCGATGATTGCAGAGCGCCACAGCTTTGTCCCCCGATGATTGCAGAGCGCCACAGCTTTGTCCCCCAATGATTGCAGAGCGCCACAGCATTGTCCCCCAATGATTGCAGAGCGCCAGCATTGTCCCCCAATGATTGCAGAGCGCCACAGCATTGTCCCCCAATGATTGCAGAGCGCCAGCATTGTCCCCCAATGATTGCAGAGCGCCACAGCATTGTCCCCCAATGATTGCAGAGCGCCAGCATTGTCCCCCAATGATTGCAGAGCGCCAGCATTGTCCCCCAATGATTGCAGAGTGCCAGCATTGTCCCCCAATGATTGCAGAGTGCCAGCATTGTCCCCCAATGATTGCAGAGTGCCAGCGTGCGTGCTCCCTTCAAACTTACCTGGCGGCGGCGCGGCTCAGCTTCTTCCTCTTCTGCCGCGGGTCCTTCTCCCTCGTCGTCTCGGCGGCGGGAACCAGCGGGCGGGCGGCCTCTCCTCTTCTCTGAGTGGCAGTGACGGTGAGTGACTGACGCACGCACCGGCACCGCCCCCATTGCGACGTCAGCGATATCCTGGATGATGATTGGTCCAGGCTGTAGACTGGACCAATCACAGCCAGGATATCAGAAAGTGGGGGTGTCCAACCGCAAAGACTTGCGCCCAGGATACCCCCCTACCCCCCCAGAAGGCAGCCAATCGGCGACTCTTCTGGGACGTAACCCCACCCCCCCAGCCACCAGTTCCTTGGGTTCAGGCCGGCGAACGCAATTTTTTTTTTTTGAACAACTTTGTTAGTTTTGTTTTTTTTTTTTTTCTTTTTTTTTTCTTTTTTTTTAGGGGTAGGGGGGCGGCGCCCTGGCGCCCCCTATGCACGGGCCGCCACTGCTGTCACGTATGGTTCCGGAGCAGTGCCATATCAAGCTGACCAAGATTTCCCATAGACGCCAATGTTAAACAGGGAGCAGTGCCTTACCAAGCTGACCAAGATTTCCCATAGACGCCAATGTTAGACAGGGAGCAGTGCCATGTCAGGCTGACCAAGATTTCCCATAGATGCCAATGTTAGACAGGGAGCAGTACCATCTCAAGCTAACCAAGATTTTTCATAGACACCAATGTAAGACAGGGAGCAGTGCCTTTCCAACCAGACCAAGATTTCCCATAGACGCCAATGTTAAAAACCGTCAGCAGTGCCATGCCAAGCTGATCAAGCTGTGTCCATACTCGTGCGTGTACGTAAAGTGAGTGTACGTAAAGTGAGTGTACGTAAAACAGGGTATGCCTGTAAATGAGCAGAAGCTCTGCTGACTTCCATCATCCAATCACATGCAAGCAAATATGTTATTTTTTTTTTTCTTTCCCTTGCACGTGATTGGGTATTCTTTGCAAAGTGAATCTTTACCTCATTTACTAAGCTCTGGAGCAACTTCTCTTGCTGAGTGCAACTGCACTTTGCAAAGTGCACAGCCTATTTACCTTTAGTAAATCAACCCCATAATTCAAGCCTTTTGATAGTCAACCATTTCTGGACCGGAAGGTTTTACCCCCTTAATGACCAGGTAATTTTTTGCGATTCGGCACTGCGTTACTTTAACTGACAATTGCACGGTCATGCGACTCTGTACCTTGATGTCCTTTTTCCCACAAGTAGAGCTTTCTGTTGGTGGTATTTGATCACCTCTGCGGTTTTTATTTTTTGCTCTATAAACAAAAAAAAGAGCGACAATTGCACGGTTGTGCGACGCTGTACCCAAATAAAATTACTTTTTTTTTGTTTCCCACAAATAGAGCTTTTTTTTTTTTTGCGCTATAAACAAAAAAAGAGCAACAGTTGTGAAAAGAAAAACAATATTTTTTACTTTGTGCCGGTTCACACTAGTACGACTTGTCAGGCGACTTGGTCAGCCTGACAAGTCCCGCACCGTCGCGGTCCATTGTGTAGTACAGGAACGATTCTAATAGGAGCGACACAAGTCGCTCCGACTTAGAAAAAGGGTCCTGTACGCCTTCGGGGCGACCTGGAGCGACTTGCATAGACATTCATTTTATGAAGTCCGTGCAAGTCACGCCGAAGTCGCGGTGCACGGGACTTCACAGGTCGCCCCCGAAGTCGTGCCGCTTCAGTGTGAACCGGCACTTTCTGCTATAAAACACAGCCAATAAAAAAAATTAAAAAAACTCTATTTTTTTTTCATCAATTCAGGCCCATATGTATTCTGCTACATATTTTTGGTAAAAAAAATTTCCAATAAGTGTGTATTGATTGGTTTGCCCAAAAGTTATAGTGTCCGCAAAGATGTAATATTTTAATAGAATTTGTATATATATATATATATATATATATATATATATATATATATTTTTTTTTTTTACTTGTAATGGCAGCAATCAGCGATTTTTAGCGGGACTGTGACATTGTGAGGGGCAAATGGGACATCTGACACTTTTGACACGAATACAGTGATCAGTGCTAAAACAAATGCACTGTCACTGTACTTATGACACTAGCAGGGATGAGGTTAACATCAGGGGCGATCAAAGGGTTAAGTGAAATTTTAATACCACTTTAATGTTGGCAGTCGTTCCTCATAACTGAGGTTCTCTATTCCCCTTATTGGCTTAGTTATTTTTCCCTGGACTCTCTCCAGTTCCAGCACATCCTTCCTAAGGACTGGAGACCAGAACTGGATGGCATACTCAAGATGTGGCTGAACATCAGCTCCTCTCACTTCTTGAGAGCTTGAAGTGGACCATGCAGTAGGTGTACTTATTTAAACAAAGTCCCCTATCCCCACACTGTATTAAAATGTGAAACAAAAGTGGGAAGGAGCTTTTTGAGTCCTCGTTGATCTCACAGTACAAAAGCAATCAAATTGGTTGGGTAATTTTGATTGGATTGGTTGGGGGGTGCTGAATATGCATTAATGTATATATTCTGAAACAACTTTTGATTTTCCATTACTTTCCCCAATTTTTTTTTATACTTAGATTTATGCAGGAGAGTTTACCATTTTGAGTGGAATAGAACAATCATTGTAATCAGTGATGATTGTCTTAATGGATATTGGAGGCCTTAAGAGCAGCACTTTGGCAATGTCAGGGGTGACTTTTAGGGTATAATATTATAAGGTAGGGGCACAGAAGTGGACAGTAGGGATGATCGAACTTTTGAAAAGTTCGGTTCGACCAGAACACCCGAACTTCACGAAAGTTCGGTTCGGATTTCAGAACCCCATTGAAATCAATGGGACCCGAACTTCTGTAATCAAAAAACACCATTTTTAAGCCCTAAAACCCAATAAATGCCCCTAAAAAGTGCCTAGGGTTCTGGGTCATGCCCCAGGGACTATTAATCACACAAAAAAAAGTTCTTAAAAATTGTCGTTTTTGATAGATAGCCAATTATTGAAAAAATAAAAAAAAAAAAAAAAAAGAGATTTCTTTGGATTTAGTGTCTGGGGGGTCTAAAAGTTGTACCTGTGAAGTTTCAGCTCTGTAGCATGTCCAGAACCAGAATTACAGCATACCAAACCTTCAAAAATGACTTTTTTGCTTAACCGCACCTTTCTTTTGCTCCTAATCAACGGCTCAGCCAATGTGTATGATGGGGACATAATGCAGTGCACTGGGAACAAGATTAGAGGTTTTTTTGGAAAAAGGTGCTGTCTCTTTAAATGTGCATATAATTAACGGGTGTATTTCCACAATGGGGCTTTTATTACCAAATGTTTCAAGAAGTCCAAAGATGTATGTAATTGCACTTTATTTCATGTAAAATGGTGTTTGGTGCACTTTAACTTGAAATCTCACAAGAAACAGACATATATGCACGGATACATTGAGGGTTAGGGGTAGGGGCCACAATGTAGTGCAGAGTGAACAAGATTAGAGATGTTTTGGATGAATACTGTTGTCTCTTGACTTTGAATAGAAGTAAAGGATGCTTAAAAATTGGGCATTTGGTGGTGCGGACGATGCCTTGACACCATATCCCTATGAAAGTGCTGGTAATGAAAGCAATAATTGCCTTTGTAAGGAAAAAAATGACAATGATATGCATCTGTGTGACAGGTGCGCAAAAATTGTTGTTTGGGTGTTGGCGGAGCCATACCACTGTAAGCCCAAAGAGCTGGTGTTGAAGAAGGCGTAAAAATTATGAAGGTGTGCACCTGTGGAACAGGTGCGCAAACATGGTAGTTTTGGTGTTGGCGGAGCCTCCCCACCATAACCCCAAAGGGCTGGCTTTGAAGGAGGCCCAAAAATTGTAAAGGTGTGCACCTGTGGAACAGGTTCGCAAACATGGTAGTTTTTGTTTAGCATAGCCTCCCCACCTTAACCCCAAAGAGCTGGTGTTGAAGGAGGCCCAAAAATTGTAAAGGTGTGCACCTGTGGAACAGGTTCGCAAACATGGTAGTTTTTGTTTAGCATAGCCTCCCCACCTTAACCCCAAAGAGCTGGTGTTGAAGGAGGCCCAAAAATTGTAAAGGTGTGCACCTGTGGAACAGGTTCGCAAACATGGTAGTTTTTGTTTAGCATAGCCTCCCCACCTTAACCCCAAAGAGCTGGTGTTGAAGGAGGCCCAAAAATTGTAAAGGTGTGCACCTGTGGAACAGGTTCGCAAACATGGTAGTTTTTGTTTAGCATAGCCTCCCCACCTTAACCCCAAAGAGCTGGTGTTGAAGGAGGCCCAAAAATTGTAAAGGTGTGCACCTGTGGAACAGGTTCGCAAACATGGTAGTTTTTGTTTAGCATAGCCTCCCCACCTTAACCCCAAAGAGCTGGTGTTGAAGGAGGCCCAAAAATTGTAAAGGTGTGCACCTGTGGAACAGGTGCGCAAACATTGTCGTTTTTGTTTTAGCATAGCCTCCCCACCTTAACCCCAAAGAGCTGGTGTTGAAGGAGGCCCAAAAATTGTAAAGGTGTGCACCTGTGGAACAGGTTCGCAAACATGGTAGTTTTTGTTTAGCATAGCCTCCCCACCTTAACCCCAAAGAGCTGGTGTTGAAGGAGGCCCAAAAATTGTAAAGGTGTGCACCTGTGGAACAGGTGCGCAAACATTGTCGTTTTTGTTTTAGCATAGCCTCCCCACCTTAACCCCAAAGAGCTGGTGTTGAAGGAGGCCCAAAAATTGTAAAGGTGTGCACCTGTGGAACAGGTTCGCAAACATGGTAGTTTTTGTTTTAGCATAGCCTCCCCACCTTAACCCCAAAGAGCTGGTGTTGAAGGAGGCCCAAAAATTGTAAAGGTGTGCACCTGTGGAACAGGTTCGCAAACATGGTAGTTTTTGTTTAGCATAGCCTCCCCACCTTAACCCCAAAGAGCTGGTGTTGAAGGAGGCCCAAAAATTGTAAAGGTGTGCACCTGTGGAACAGGTGCGCAAACATTGTCGTTTTTGTTTAGCATAGCCTCCCCACCTTAACCCCAAAGAGCTGGTGTTGAAGGAGGCCCAAAAATTGTAAAGGTGTGCACCTGTGGAACAGGTGCGCAAACATTGTCGTTTTTGTTTTAGCATAGCCTCCCCACCTTAACCCCAAAGAGCTGGCGTTGAAGGAGGCCCAAAAATTGTAAAGGTGTGCACCTGTGGAACAGGTGCGCAAACATTGTCGTTTTTGTTTTAGCATAGCCTCCCCACCTTAACCCCAAAGAGCTGGTGTTGAAGGAGGCCCAAAAATTGTAAAGGTGTGCACCTGTGGAACAGGTGCGCAAACATTGTCGTTTTTGTTTTAGCATAGCCTCCCCACCTTAACCCCAAAGAGCTGGTGTTGAAGGAGGCCCAAAAATTGTAAAGGTGTGCACCTGTGGAACAGGTGCGCAAACATTGTCGTTTTTGTTTTAGCATAGCCTCCCCACCTTAACCCCAAAGAGCTGGTGTTGAAGGAGGCCCAAAAATTGTAAAGGTGTGCACCTGTGGAACAGGTGCGCAAACATTGTCGTTTTTGTCATAACCAAAATGAGGTTCTGTGAACGTAAAGAGAATGAGAGGAGGGTTTGAGGGTGGCACCATGGTCCAGGCTTAAACTGAGGCTCAACTGCCACATCACAACGATAGCCTAGTCTACAAGGTCTGCATCAGGTGCATCAAAGCTTGATATCCACGACTGATTCATCTTAATGAATGTCAAACGGTCGACTGAGTCGGTGGAGAGTCTAGTTCGATGGTCTGTGACGAATCCTCCTGCTGCGCTGAATGCCCGTTCCGATAGGACACTGGAAGCAGGGCAGGCCAACAACTCCATGGCATACTGGGCCAGTTCTGGCCAGTGGTCTAATCTTAAGACCCAGTATGCCAGTGGATCGGATTCGTCACATGAAAAGCCCTCTGTGTCACTTTGTGCCCTCACGTAATCGTCCACCATGTGATGCAGACGCTGTCGATGCGATGTGGCAGCTGAGAGGCCTGGGCGGTGAGGACTAAAAAAAGACCGAAAGGCATCCGTCAACCGCACGCCTTCTCCAACGCTCCTCTCGTGACCACCAGTAGAATCCATGGTAGGTTGTCCCCGCCCCTGCACCCTACGGGAGTCGGGGAACATGTTCACCAGATTCCTCTTGAGACTGTCCTCAAGGGATTTGATCCTGTGGACTCTATGGGTGGATGGGAAAAGCTCCGAGACTTTACACTTGTACCGGGGGTCAATTAGGGTGGCCAACCAATAGTGGTTAGTCTCTTTAATGGCCTTGATTCTGGGGTCCTTTCGCAGGCTCTGGAGCATGATGTTTCCCATGCGTCGCAAATTAGCGAAGGCCTGAGAAGCTGACTCCTCGGGGTCACTCATAACGACATTATCTTCAACGGGCTCCTCCTCCTCCCAGCCACGTACTACTCCAAAGTGTCCCGAGGGAGTCAAACTAGGCCTTGCAGATTGCCGCATGTCTTCCTCCTCCTCCTCCTCAAACCCTGCAAAAGTTCCCGCAGAATCGTCCTCCTCCTCCTCTTCCACCCCTGGATCCTGCTCGGGCCTCTGGGAGCTAGGCATAATGGGGTCAGGATTCTCAGGATAAAGGGGGCCTTGAGAGGCAAGGAAGTCTTCCTCTTCCTCCTGCTGCTCTGCCTCCAGTGCCCTGTCCATAATGCCACGCAGAGTGTGCTCCAACAAAAACAGTACCGGTAGGGTGTCACTGATGCATGCGCTGTCCCGGCTGACCATCCTTGTGGCCTCCTCAAATGGCGAGAGGACAGCGCATGCATCCTTAATCAAAAGCCACTGCCGTGGTGAAAAGAAGCCCAGGCGCGCAGAGCCAGTGCTGGTGCCGTACTCGCATAGGTATTCATTGAGGGCCCTCTGCTGCGTGTACAGGCGCTGCAGCATAGCCAAGGTGGAGTTCCAGCGGGTGGGCATGTCACAGATGAGGCGGTGTACCGGCAGGTGAAACTCGCGCTGCACTTCGGCCAAACGTGCAGTGGCACTGTACGACCGCCTGAAGTGACTGCACACCCTTCTTGCCATCCTTAGCACATCCTGCATTCCCGGGTACGAGTTCAAAAACCGCTGTACCACGAGATTCAGGACATGCGCCAGGCATGGCACATGGGTTAACTTTCCCTGACGAAGGGCGGCCAGGAGGTTTGACCCATTATCAGTAACCACCATCCCTGGCTGCAGCTGGCGTGGTGTCAACCACCTCTGGGCCTGTGCCTGCAGAGCCCCAAGAATCTGAGGGGCAGTGTGCTGCCTGTCCCCTAGACACACAAGCTGCAGCACTGCGTGACACCTTTTGGCCTGAGACATAGAATAGCCCTTTGAACGTTTACGTGGTATCTCATCATATTCAAAGGACCATTCTGCAGAGGAGGGCATGGAGGAGGTAGAGGAGGAGGAGCAGGAGGGGGTAGAAGTGATCGATCTACCCGGATCAGCGACACCACCAGCTGTTTGCAGACGTGGGGGCAACACTGGCTGCAGCACCGAGCCCTGGCTACAATCCCTTCCACTGGCAAGCAGTGTCACCCAGTGAGCAGTGACAGAAATGTACCGTCCCTGCCCATGTTTGCTTGACCAAGTGTCAGCCGTCAAGTGTATCTTACGGCTGACTGACTTGGCCAGGGATGACACTACATTGCCTTCCACATGTTGGTATAGGGATGGCAGGGCCTTACGGGAAAAGTAATGCCGACTTGGCACCTGCCACTGTGGAACTGCACATTTTGCGAAGTCACGGAAGGGAGCAGACTCTACCAGGTTAAATGGTAATAGTTGCAGAGCCAGTAGTTTAGCCAAACTACTGTTTAGACGCTGGGCATGTGGGTGGCGGGGAGTATACATTTTTTTTCGTTCCAGCATGTGTGGAATCGAAATTTGGCGTCTAGATGATACAGCTGGTGGTGTGCTGGAGGTAGATGCGACACTGCCTGCTATATCATCATCCCTGCCAGTGGAGGCTGCCAACAGGTGACGAGTGACTATAGCAGGGCCAGGAACAGACTGATGTGCAGGTGGAGCAGGTGGAGCAGATGGAGCATGAGGAGGAGCGCGAGGAGAACTAGGAGGCCGACTGACCAATCTTTGGCCCTTTTGTGGGTTCTTTAAATGCTCCTGCCAACGGGCCGAGTGGTGGGTTGTCAAATGCCTGTTTAGGCAGCTTGTACCCAGGTGGTTGACATTTTTGCCACGTTTTATACCCTTCTTACAAATCTTGCAGATCGCAACTGTTTTATCTGCATGGGATGTCTCAAAAAAGGCCCAGCAAGATGAGGTGTGTATAGTGGCCCGGGAGACAACAGGTGCGGCCTTAGATGGAGTAGGCCGTCTGCTCTCCCCTCTTGCTTGCTCTGCCTCCTCCTCAACCTCAGACCCAACATCTGACTCCATCAAAGACTGAGCATCAGGCCTGGCCTGGGAGACAACAGGTGCGGCCTTAGATGGAGCGGGCCGTCTGCTCTCCCCTCTTGTTTGCTCTGCCTCCTCCTCAACCTCAGACCCAACATCTGATTCTATCAAAGACTGAGCATCAGGCCTGGCCTGGAAGACAACAGGTGCGGCCTTAGATGGAGCGGGCCGTCTGCTCTCCCCTCTTGTTTGCTCTGCCTCCTCCTCAAACTCAGACCCAACATCAGACTCCATAAAGGACTGAGCATCAGGCTGGAGTAGATGGCCGACACTGTGGTCAAACAGCTCAGCTGACTCCTCTGCCATGTCTGAAATTGGGTCTAAGGGAGGACATGAGGTGGACATGGACTCATCTGTATTTGTTCTGACAACTGCAGAAGACTGACCACTTTTCTCTGCCTGGGTCACTGTAGTTGCAGATGATGCCGATGATGAGGGTTTGTTCATATAGTCCACCACCTCCTGTACATACTGTGGACGTATAGCTTGGCCACTGCCGGAGAACAATCCAAATGGTGGCCTGGCTGAGGACTGACCACCACGTCCACCCCTGCCTCTAGACACCCTAGAAGCTGTGCCCCTTTCCGCAGCAGGGCCACGTATGCCTTTTCTTGGTCTACCAGGCATATTTGTCACTGATGCGTTGGCAACTGTGTGCGGTGAAAAACGCACACTGCTATGCGACCCACAGTTGTCGCTGGATACAGCACAGCAGTTGCGGTTCACGCACAGTAGCAAAGCCTTTTGCACAGTGGACCTAACGCTTTGAACAACAGGCGTTAGGTTGTCACTGATGCGTTGGCAACTGTGTGCGGTGAAAAACGCACACTGCTATGCGACCCACAGTTGTCGCTGGATACAGCACAGCAGTTGCGGTTCACGCACAGTAGCAAAGCCTTTTGCACAGTGGACCTAACGCTTTGAACAACAGGCGTTAGGTTGTCACTGATGCGTTGGCAACTGTGTGCGGTGAAAAACGCACACTGCTATGCGACCCACAGTTGTCGCTGGATACAGCACAGCAGTTGCGTGTCACGCACAGTTGCAAAGGCTTTTGTACAGTGCACCTAACGCTTTGAACAACAGGCGTTAAGTTGTCACTGATGCGTTGGCAACTGTGTGCGGTGAAAAACGCACACTGCTATGCGACCCACAGTTGTCGCTGGATACAGCACAGCAGTTGCGGTTCACGCACAGTAGCAAAGCCTTTTGCACAGTGGACCTAACGCTTTGAACAACAGGCGTTAGGTTGTCACTGATGCGTTGGCAACTGTGTGCGGTGAAAAACGCACACTGCTATGCGACCCACAGTTGTCGCTGGATACAGCACAGCAGTTGCGGTTCACGCACAGTAGCAAAGCCTTTTGCACAGTGGACCTAACGCTTTGAACAACAGGCGTTAGGTTGTCACTGATGCGTTGGCAACTGTGTGCGGTGAAAAACGCACACTGCTATGCGACCCACAGTTGTCGCTGGATACAGCACAGCAGTTGCGTGTCACGCACAGTTGCAAAGGCTTTTGTACAGTGCACCTAACGCTTTGAACAACAGGCGTTAAGTTGTCACTGATGCGTTGGCAACTGTGTGCGGTGAAAAACGCACACTGCTATGCGACCCACAGTTGTCGCTGGATACAGCACAGCAGTTGCGGTTCACGCACAGTAGCAAAGCCTTTTGCACAGTGGACCTAACGCTTTGAACAACAGGCGTTAGGTTGTCACTGATGCGTTGGCAACTGTGTGCGGTGAAAAACGCACACTGCTATGCGACCCACAGTTGTCGCTGGATACAGCACAGCAGTTGCGTGTCACGCACAGTTGCAAAGGCTTTTGTACAGTGCACCTAACGCTTTGAACAACAGGCGTTAAGTTGTCACTGTATTTTGCTGCCTAGCAAGCACGTATACCTGCTGTGATACAGCAGCACTGTGCCACGTGCTCACTAAACAGAACCCTCACACTTTCCCTACAGAAACTAAATTTTCAAATCTAACTAATGTAGTACAAAGTTCCCTAACTACACTAGATATCCCTTTCCACTAAATAGAAAGCTCCATACAGCAGAAGACTGACACTGTCCCTTAAGTTTTTTTTTTTTTTTTTTTTTTTTTTTTTTTTAACTCTAAGAACCAGCACAATCGCTGTATCTAACTACACTGGCTGTAAGCTAAATACAATTCTGCTATATGGAGCTTTAGAACCACTCGATATGTAGGAAATGTAGTGTAGCAAGCAGGAGTCAGACAGAACTGCTTCAACTCTCTTCAACAGGCTCTGGATAACTGTGCTAGGGGTTAGGCGGGGCCATCTTATATAGTGTGGGGCGTATTCACTCCTGATTGGCCTCTGGTCCCCGTAGTCACTCCAATCCCGTTCCTAGGAGACTCCTGCCCCCTCATTGGCTTTTGCAGACGTTTCTGGGCCAATCACGGGCTTTTAAAGCCCAGTTCCTGTCCCAGTGCATTTTGGGCGGTTCTGGTGGCCGAATACCGAACTTTTGCCGCAAAAAGTTCGGTATTCGGCCGAATATCGAACATCCAATGTTCGGGTCGAACCGATGGTCGACCCGAACCGTTCGATCATCCCTAGTGGACAGTGTAGTTCTCCAAATTGTCTATAATTAGAGTTGGGAACCTATAGTGAAGAATAGGCAGCGTAGTTGCCTAGCTTAAAAAAAAACAAAAAACCCTTATCCCTGTGGATCTAGCCCCAGGTCAGGGTGCAAAGCAGTTACAAAAATGGCAGACGTGACTTAAATTGTAAAATTTTCTAGTTTATTGAGTATCAAAAGGTAAATTGCCGCAAAATGTATAATCACTTAATAACTAAGTTACCCACAGTGCTTGGTTCACCAAAAAATCAAAAACACGAAAAGCCCATATAAAAACAATGTACATAAATAAACATCTGGACGTCTAGTGCTAATGTGTGTACCGCAGTAAACCAGTGTGGAAGAACTTTAAAAAATACAAATATAAGCCAGAATTGCAGTACAAATATGCCCCAAAGACTGAAGCCTTGTAGCCACTCGATGTCCTATAGTTTTTTCCCAAAACCACTATTAGTTATTGCCAAATTGATCAGGGACGTAGACATTTTTTTTTTTTTCCAGGGGGGGTTCAGCCTTGAGTACCCAGAGAACAATAATTAGCACATTTGACAAATTGTGGTGTATATATATGTATGTATGTATGTATGTATGTATGTATGTGTGTGTGTGTGTGTGTATGTATGTATGTATGTATGTATATATATATATATATATATATATATATATTATATTATATATATATATATATATATATATATATATATATATATATATATATATATATATATATATATATATATATATATATATATTATATACAGCAGGCACATCTGTAAGTGAAGCAAATAGTAGACATGGCTTCAATGTCAGCTGAGCCCTGCCTAACAGCCTCGTGGATGAGACAAAGGTGGTCTTCCCAGTAGCAGTGCGGCTCCCGCAGCTGATAGGCTACACGAGCCTAGCTGCTGTGAAATTGATCGATGCTCTGGGGGGCGGGGGGGTTTGGACCCCCCCTTATCTACGCCTCTAAAATTGATGATGGTTGCCTCTTCTTCAATACAGGAGAGTCATGTCTGAAATTCCACTTAGATATGTGCAGAATTAAAGGGTCCCTAAGTGGTCAACACCTTATTGATTATTTGGTACTGGCCACTATCTCCAAGGAGTGGATTAATCATGTCTCACTCTAGCTTGCAAGCAGTTAGGTAACAAATAGAGTAACTGTCACGTACCTTGTGGCGGAGCCTCATGTGGAGAGGGAGGCATCTTGTATAGCCCAGGCTCTGAGACCCCTGATTTTGCAACAGTGGCCGCTAGAGTGCTGCGAGGTATGAGTGCCTGTAAGATACAGTATCTGTCAGCCGTGGTAGTGGGTAGCAAGTGCGTCACCAGAGATGGGTCGGATCGCTGGAACAGGCAGATGGCAGCAAAGACAGCAGACCTGGATTGAGCAGGCAGCAGGGGCTTGACAGGCAACTTGCAGGTAGCAGGGACCAGGTAGCATGCAGAGCAGGACAGGTGGATAACATGATGCAAGGCAGGTCAGCAATAGACAGTCGGATACAGGCATAAATGGCAGGCAGGGAATGGTCAGGATACATGCAGAAGTCGGCAACGTAGAATCAGGCAGATGAGCAGAAGGCAGAGCAAATCCAGACACAGCCCAGGGCAGGTAGCGTTCAAGCAAGGTCAGGGCAAGCCAGGTCAATAACAGAAATCAGCACAGGGACAGATACAGGAGCACAGATAATAGCTGTAGATCAGACAGCACTGGCTAATAGAACTTCTCCAGTTTAAATAGTCCCATTGGTGCCAACATTAGCAACGGGGGCACGCAAGAGCAAGACAAGCAAATGGGCAACTGCACATCTGTGCCTGCGTAACTGTGTATGTTTTGAGGCTTTATCTGTACTATGACTACTGCCTTCCTGGCAGTAACAGAGATGTTAACAAAGCAGCGATGGGATCATTCATTAGTGGATTTCAATATCTTAATATTGCTCATATACTTGAGATTACCTATATTCTAGATGACTCCACAGTCTATGTGCTGATGGCACACAGCAAATTAATATTGAATGTAAATCAAGCTGGTCACCTCTCAAAGTTCCTAATGAATGGCCACAGGTAATAAGGATTGTGTGTAGTTGCCTAGGTAGCTGCTAGAGGAACCCAGGGTAGTCTGTGGGGTATACCATATATAGTGAAGAACTGTCAGCCTTGCTCCTGCTAATGTGGGGCATCTTAGGTAAAAAGGGATCTGCATATATAAATAGACTGGTAGGAGTCCACATGGTTGGCTGTTGGTCATAAGAAACAACGCATGGACCAAGGCATGAAAAGATGTAATCTTTGAGCATCTAGCTTCTAGGAGCTTCCACTTTCCCCTATGGAAGAATAGGTGCAAAACGAATGAGACTATTCACATACCTCTGGCTTGCGTTGCAGAACTCTGGCAAAACCCCTAAAGATATGGGTTGTTCTTTTACTCGGCTCTCGGCTCTGCTTTTTATGTTTGCAACTAAGGAATATGCTGTCACAACTGAATTAACAGAATGGGTGTTATTATGTAAATCAACTATGTTCCAGTAAAAGAGTTTAAAGGCTGTTGTTGTGTGGATTCTTCTTACCTTAAGACTGAAACATCTTCTGGAAACAAAAGTTGTGCTGCGTGGGGCTGCAATGGGGTCCATTGCTTTAAGGCCTGATGAAAGGTCTTGGCTCGTGGTGGTGCTCCTGGTGGTGCTAGTTAGGCCAGACGGGGGGCCCCCAAGCATGCCTCTGTAATTGAGACTAAGGGCAGATTTCTTGTCCATTGCACCTTCAGTGAGCCAAATGGGACCAACCAATGCTAGTCAAGAATGGGTTAAAGAATACAGGTGCTTACCCACCACATGACTGTACAAGCAGAGGCTAGGTCTTGACAAAACACTATTCATAAACATAATATTCAGTGAATATAATGCTAAAGAAAGCTGTCAGAAACTGCAGACATGCAACAAGAGATGGTCATAGACTTCAGTCACAATACAGGAGATGGTCAGAGACTGAAAACATATAGAAGATGTTGGAGACTGGGGACATGCTTCAGGAGACAATCAGGAACTGGAGACACATTACATATGACTGCTAGAGATAACTTATTTCACAGATCCTTTATTAAACCATCATTTAGTGAGTTTAAAGAGGTCAAAAAAGCTTGTTGATGGTCCAAACCGCAGAGGCTCCCAATGTCGTGTGTCTAAAGCCCCGTACACACGCAACGAATTTCCGCCGACCGGTCGTCCGTCTTTTGTCCAGAGTGGTGTCTGTTGGTTGAAATGTGCTCTAGACTGCACACAAATTTTCCCGTACGACAGAATTCTACTTCAGAAGTGATGTCATGTGTTGGATTGCTTTCTATGTGTTCTTTCATCTCTGAGCATGCCCAGTCTTGCTCATAAGATTTTTCCCCATTGAAATCTGTACTAATGAGACGAAAATCGTGTTTTGATGGTCGACAAAAATTATATAGCCTGCACACCAGAATTTTTTCGGCCAAAAAGTCGGAGTCGGTTGTCGGAAGCACCATACTAACAAGCCGAAAATCGGCAGATCTGTCGTCGGACGAAATTTCCCGGCCAAATTTCTACTCGTGTGTACGGGGCTTAAGAATGGATCATAGTCATCTGGTTTACTGAACATCAAATAGCTTTTTTGGTGAAATAATTCGATGTTTGATAAACCAGATGACTCTGATCCATGCTTAGACACACTTCGGGCACCTCTGGCACTGGGGCCACAAGCTTTTTTAGACCTCTTCTAACTCACCTAAATAGATCCTACAGGTAGTGTTGAGCGAACACGGACTGTATTATTCGTGTTCGTACCGAATAATTGGATTTTTTGTACCCGAACACGGACACGGACACTTTACTGTATGTTCGGGTAAAAATCCGTGTTCGGTCGTTTTATTTCCGGGTTTTGCATGCTTTGGCGCTCTTTTCATGGCGGGCTTTCAACAGCCAATCAACAATCGTTTAACTGGTGTGCCTTAAGCCATCCCAGCCATGCCTGCAAATGTCTCAGTAGCTGTGATTGGCCGTCTGAAGCATGTGACCAAGTCTTTATAAGTTCGAGGCAGCCGCAGCGGCGTCATTATGCTGCTTAGATTCAGGGACAGAGCACACATCAACGTGCTGGCTGCTGATTAGGGAAAGATAGGCAGGAAAAAACCATTTGTGTCCGGATAGAATTGAGGGACAGGTCGGAGTGTTTAGGCAGGGCGAGTTGTAGGCATTTTAGGGATAGAGTCTGCTGAATTATATAGGGTCAGTGTCTTCTACAAACTACAATCGATATTGCTGTGTGGGGGGTGGGGTCTGCACTCAATCCTGATCTACGATCTCTTCTCAATCCTGTTAGGGACAGAGTCTGCTGAATTTTAGGGAAACTGTGTTCTACAAACTACAATCGATATTGCTGTGTGGTGTGGGATTGGAGATAGGCAGGTGTCAGTGATCCACATCCATTTTTCTGTGTGTGAGCTGCAGTGAACACAATCTTTTTGGGCTGCAGTGAACACAATCTTTTTGGGCTGCAGTGAACACAATCTTTTTGGGCTGCAGTGAACACAATCTTTTTGGGCTGCAGTGAACACAATCTTTTTGGGGTGCAGTGAACACAATCCTTTTTGGTGTGCAGTGAACACAATCTTTGTGGGGTGCAGTGAACAAAATCCTTTGTGGGGTGCAGTGAACACAATCTTTTTGGGGTGCAGTGAACAAAATCCTTTTTGGGGTGCAGTGAACAACATCCTTTTTGGGGTGCAGTGAACACAATCTTTTTGGGGTGCAGTGAACAAAATCCTTTGTGGGGTGCAGTGAACACAATCTTTTTGGGGTGCAGTGAACACAATCTTTTTGGGGTGGAGTGAACAACATCCTTTTTGGGGTGCAGTGAACAAAATCCTTTTTGGGGTGCAGTGAACAAAATCATTTTTGGGGTGCAGTGAACACAATCTTTTTGGGGTGCAGTGAACACAATCTTTGTGGGGTGCAGTGAACACAATCTTTTTGGGGTGGAGTGAACAACATCCTTTTTGGGGTGCAGTGAACAACATCCTTTTTGGGGTGCAGTGAACACAATCTTTTTGGGGTGCAGTGAACACAATCTTTGTGGGGTACAGTGAACAGAATCTTTGTGGGGTGCAGTGAACACAATCTTTGGGGGGTACAGTGAACACAATCTTTGTGAGGTGCAGTGAACACAATCTTTGTGGGGTGCAGTGAACACAATCATTGTGGGGTGCAGTGAACTCAATCTTTGTGGGGTACAGTGAACACAATCTCATACTGAAGGTTTGAGGGTGCTGCCTGTTCCATACTCCCCCTACTCCTCATCTAGCCTTTTAGGGGTACAAACAATAGTAATTGGGGCCTAGTGTGGTTGTGTACGTGTGATATACATACACTTTTTTGGGATCATATTTTCTATTCCGCTATTTAATCAAAAACCTTTGGGGATCAGTTAAATTGGGGGATAGTCTGTGTTGGTACGTGTGAGAGAGATCCACCTTTCCAAGTTGTTGGGGTTCATCTCATACTTCTGAAGGTTTGAGGGTGCTGCCTGTTCCATACTCCCCCTACTCCTAGCCTTTTAGGGGTACAAACAATAGTAATTGGGGCCTAGTGTGGTTGTGTACGTGTGATATACATACACTTTTTTGGGATCATATTTTCTATTCCGCTATTTAATCAAAAACCTTTGGGGATCAGTTAAATTGGGGGATAGTCTGTGTTGGTACGTGTGAGAGAGATCCACCTTTCCAAGTTGTTGGGGTTCATCTCATACTTCTGAAGGTTTGAGGGTGCTGCCTGTTCCATACTCCCCCTACTCCTAGCCTTTTAGGGGTACAAACAATAGTAATTGGGGCCTAGTGTGGTTGTGTACGTGTGATATACATACACTTTTTTGGGATCATATTTTCTATTCCGCTATTTAATCAAAAACCTTTGGGGATCAGTTAAATTGGGGGATAGTCTGTGTTGGTACGTGTGAGAGAGATCCACCTTTCCAAGTTGTTGAGGTTCATCTCATACTTCTGAAGGTTTGAGGGTGCTGCCTGTTCCATACTCCCCCTACTCCTAGCCTTTTAGGGGTACAAACAATAGTAATTGGGGCCTAGTGTGGTTGTGTACGTGTGATATACATACACTTTTTTGGGATCATATTTTCTATTCCGCTATTTAATCAAAAACCTTTGGGGATCAGTTAAATTGGGGGATAGTCTGTGTTGGTACGTGTGAGAGAGATCCACCTTTCCAAGTTGTTGGGGTTCATCTCATACTTCTGAAGGTTTGAGGGTGCTGCCTGTTCCATACTCCCCCTACTCCTAGCCTTTTAGGGGTACAAACAATAGTAATTGGGGCCTAGTGTGGTTGTGTACGTGTGATATACATACACTTTTTTGGGATCATATTTTCTATTCCGCTATTTAATCAAAAACCTTTGGGGATCAGTTAAATTGGGGGATAGTCTGTGTTGGTACGTGTGAGAGAGATCCACCTTTCCAAGTTGTTGAGGTTCATCTCATACTTCTGAAGGTTTGAGGGTGCTGCCTGTTCCATACTCCCCCTACTCCTAGCCTTTTAGGGGTACAAACAATAGTAATTGGGGCCTAGTGTGGTTGTGTACGTGTGATATACATACACTTTTTTGGGATCATATTTTCTATTCCGCTATTTAATCAAAAACCTTTGGGGATCAGTTAAATTGGGGGATAGTCTGTGTTGGTACGTGTGAGAGAGATCCACCTTTCCAAGTTGTTGGGGTTCATCTCATACTTCTGAAGGTTTGAGGGTGCTGCCTGTTCCATACTCCCCCTACTCCTAGCCTTTTAGGGGTACAAACAATAGTAATTGGGGCCTAGTGTGGTTGTGTACGTGTGATATACATACACTTTTTTGGGATCATATTTTCTATTCCGCTATTTAATCAAAAACCTTTGGGGATCAGTTAAATTGGGGGATAGTCTGTGTTGGTACGTGTGAGAGAGATCCACCTTTCCAAGTTGTTGGGGTTCATCTCATACTTCTGAAGGTTTGAGGGTGCTGCCTGTTCCATACTCCCCCTACTCCTAGCCTTTTAGGGGTACAAACAATAGTAATTGGGGCCTAGTGTGGTTGTGTACGTGTGATATACATACACTTTTTTGGGATCATATTTTCTATTCCGCTATTTAATCAAAAACCTTTGGGGATCAGTTAAATTGGGGGATAGTCTGTGTTGGTACGTGTGAGAGAGATCCACCTTTCCAAGTTGTTGAGGTTCATCTCATACTTCTGAAGGTTTGAGGGTGCTGCCTGTTCCATACTCCCCCTACTCCTAGCCTTTTAGGGGTACAAACAATAGTAATTGGGGCCTAGTGTGGTTGTGTACGTGTGATATACATACACTTTTTTGGATCATATTTTCTATTCCGCTATTTAATCAAAAACCTTTGGGGATCAGTTAAATTGGGGGATAGTCTGTGTTGGTACGTGTGAGAGAGATCCACCTTTCCAAGTTGTTGGGGTTCATCTCATACTTCTGAAGGTTTGAGGGTGCTGCCTGTTCCATACTCCCCCTACTCCTAGCCTTTTAGGGGTACAAACAATAGTAATTGGGGCCTAGTGTGGTTGTGTACGTGTGATATACATACACTTTTTTGGGATCATATTTTCTATTCCGCTATTTAATCAAAAACCTTTGGGGATCAGTTAAATTGGGGGATAGTCTGTGTTGGTACGTGTGAGAGAGATCCACCTTTCCAAGTTGTTGGGGTTCATCTCATACTTCTGAAGGTTTGAGGGTGCTGCCTGTTCCATACTCCCCCTACTCCTAGCCTTTTAGGGGTACAAACAATAGTAATTGGGGCCTAGTGTGGTTGTGTACGTGTGATATACATACACTTTTTTGGGATCATATTTTCTATTCCGCTATTTAATCAAAAACCTTTGGGGATCAGTTAAATTGGGGGATAGTCTGTGTTGGTACGTGTGAGAGAGATCCACCTTTCCAAGTTGTTGGGGTTCATCTCATACTTCTGAAGGTTTGAGGGTGCTGCCTGTTCCATACTCCCCCTACTCCTAGCCTTTTAGGGGTACAAACAATAGTAATTGGGGCCTAGTGTGGTTGTGTACGTGTGATATACATACACTTTTTTGGGATCATATTTTCTATTCCGCTATTTAATCAAAAACCTTTGGGGATCAGTTAAATTGGGGGATAGTCTGTGTTGGTACGTGTGAGAGAGATCCACCTTTCCAAGTTGTTGAGGTTCATCTCATACTTCTGAAGGTTTGAGGGTGCTGCCTGTTCCATACTCCCCCTACTCCTAGCCTTTTAGGGGTACAAACAATAGTAATTGGGGCCTAGTGTGGTTGTGTACGTGTGATATACATACACTTTTTTGGGATCATATTTTCTATTCCGCTATTTAATCAAAAACCTTTGGGGATCAGTTAAATTGGGGGATAGTCTGTGTTGGTACGTGTGAGAGAGATCCACCTTTCCAAGTTGTTGGGGTTCATCTCATACTTCTGAAGGTTTGAGGGTGCTGCCTGTTCCATACTCCCCCTACTCCTAGCCTTTTAGGGGTACAAACAATAGTAATTGGGGCCTAGTGTGGTTGTGTACGTGTGATATACATACACTTTTTTGGGATCATATTTTCTATTCCGCTATTTAATCAAAAACCTTTGGGGATCAGTTAAATTGGGGGATAGTCTGTGTTGGTACGTGTGAGAGAGATCCACCTTTCCAAGTTGTTGGGGTTCATCTCATACTTCTGAAGGTTTGAGGGTGCTGCCTGTTCCATACCCCCCCTACTCCTCATCTAGCCTTTTAGGGGTACAAACAATAGTAATTGGGGCCTAGTGTGGTTGTGTACGTGCGAGATACATACACTTTTTTTGATCATATTTCCTATTCCGCTATTCAATAAAAACCTTTGAGGATCAATTGAATTGCGGGATAGTCTGTGTCGGTACGTGTGAGAGAGATCCACCTTTCCAAGTTGTTGGGGTTCATCTCATACTTCTGAAGGTTTGAGGGTGCTGCCTGTTCCATACCCCCCCTACTCCTCATCTAGCCTTTTAGGGGTACAAACAATAGTAATTGGGGCCTAGTGTGGTTGTGTACGTGCGAGATACATACACTTTTTTTGATCATATTTCCTATTCCGCTATTCAATAAAAACCTTTGAGGATCAATTGAATTGCGGGATAGTCTGTGTCGGTACGTGTGAGAGAGATCCACCTTTCCAAGTTGTTGGGGTTCATCTCATACTTCTGAAGGTTTGAGGGTGCTGCCTGTTCCATACCCCCCCTACTCCTCATCTAGCCTTTTAGGGGTACAAACAATAGTAATTGGGGCCTAGTGTGGTTGTGTACGTGCGAGATACATACACTTTTTTTGATCATATTTCCTATTCCGCTATTCAATAAAAACCTTTGAGGATCAATTGAATTGCGGGATAGTCTGTGTCGGTACGTGTGAGAGAGATCCACCTTTCCAAGTTGTTGGGGTTCATCTCATACTTCTGAAGGTTTGAGGGTGCTGCCTGTTCCATACCCCCCCTACTCCTCATCTAGCCTTTTAGGGGTACAAACAATAGTAATTGGGGCCTAGTGTGGTTGTGTACGTGCGAGATACATACACTTTTTTTGATCATATTTCCTATTCCGCTATTCAATAAAAACCTTTGAGGATCAATTGAATTGCGGGATAGTCTGTGTCGGTACGTGTGAGAGAGATCCACCTTTCCAAGTTGTTGGGGTTCATCTCATACTTCTGAAGGTTTGAGGGTGCTGCCTGTTCCATACCCCCCCTACTCCTCATCTAGCCTTTTAGGGGTACAAACAATAGTAATTGGGGCCTAGTGTGGTTGTGTACGTGCGAGATACATACACTTTTTTTGATCATATTTCCTATTCCGCTATTCAATAAAAACCTTTGAGGATCAATTGAATTGCGGGATAGTCTGTGTCGGTACGTGTGAGAGAGATCCACCTTTCCAAGTTGTTGGGGTTCATCTCATACTTCTGAAGGTTTGAGGGTGCTGCCTGTTCCATACCCCCCCCTACTCCTCATCTAGCCTTTTAGGGGTACAAACAATAGTAATTGGGGCCTAGTGTGGTTGTGTACGTGCGAGATACATACACTTTTTTTGATCATATTTCCTATTCCGCTATTCAATAAAAACCTTTGAGGATCAATTGAATTGCGGGATAGTCTGTGTCGGTACGTGTGAGAGAGATCCACCTTTCCAAGTTGTTGGGGTTCATCTCATACTTCTGAAGGTTTGAGGGTGCTGCCTGTTCCATACCCCCCCTACTCCTCATCTAGCCTTTTAGGGGTACAAACAATAGTAATTGGGGCCTAGTGTGGTTGTGTACGTGCGAGATACATACACTTTTTTTGATCATATTTCCTATTCCGCTATTCAATAAAAACCTTTGAGGATCAATTGAATTGCGGGATAGTCTGTGTCGGTACGTGTGAGAGAGATCCACCTTTCCAAGTTGTTGGGGTTCATCTCATACTTCTGAAGGTTTGAGGGTGCTGCCTGTTCCATACCCCCCCTACTCCTCATCTAGCCTTTTAGGGGTACAAACAATAGTAATTGGGGCCTAGTGTGGTTGTGTACGTGCGAGATACATACACTTTTTTTGATCATATTTCCTATTCCGCTATTCAATAAAAACCTTTGAGGATCAATTGAATTGCGGGATAGTCTGTGTCGGTACGTGTGAGAGAGATCCACCTTTCCAAGTTGTTGGGGTTCATCTCATACTTCTGAAGGTTTGAGGGTGCTGCCTGTTCCATACCCCCCCTACTCCTCATCTAGCCTTTTAGGGGTACAAACAATAGTAATTGGGGCCTAGTGTGGTTGTGTACGTGCGAGATACATACACTTTTTTTGATCATATTTCCTATTCCGCTATTCAATAAAAACCTTTGAGGATCAATTGAATTGCGGGATAGTCTGTGTCGGTACGTGTGAGAGAGATCCACCTTTCCAAGTTGTTGGGGTTCATCTCATACTTCTGAAGGTTTGAGGGTGCTGCCTGTTCCATACCCCCCCTACTCCTCATCTAGCCTTTTAGGGGTACAAACAATAGTAATTGGGGCCTAGTGTGGTTGTGTACGTGCGAGATACATACACTTTTTTTGATCATATTTCCTATTCCGCTATTCAATAAAAACCTTTGAGGATCAATTGAATTGCGGGATAGTCTGTGTCGGTACGTGTGAGAGAGATCCACCTTTCCAAGTTGTTGGGGTTCATCTCATACTTCTGAAGGTTTGAGGGTGCTGCCTGTTCCATACCCCCCCTACTCCTCATCTAGCCTTTTAGGGGTACAAACAATAGTAATTGGGGCCTAGTGTGGTTGTGTACGTGCGAGATACATACACTTTTTTTGATCATATTTCCTATTCCGCTATTCAATAAAAACCTTTGAGGATCAATTGAATTGCGGGATAGTCTGTGTCGGTACGTGTGAGAGAGATCCACCTTTCCAAGTTGTTGGGGTTCATCTCATACTTCTGAAGGTTTGAGGGTGCTGCCTGTTCCATACCCCCCCTACTCCTCATCTAGCCTTTTAGGGGTACAAACAATAGTAATTGGGGCCTAGTGTGGTTGTGTACGTGCGAGATACATACACTTTTTTTGATCATATTTCCTATTCCGCTATTCAATAAAAACCTTTGAGGATCAATTGAATTGCGGGATAGTCTGTGTCGGTACGTGTGAGAGAGATCCACCTTTCCAAGTTGTTGGGGTTCATCTCATACTTCTGAAGGTTTGAGGGTGCTGCCTGTTCCATACTCCCCCTACTCCTCATCTAGCCTTTTAGGGGTACAAACAATAGTAATTGGGGCCTAGTGTGGTTGTGTACGTGTGATATACATACACTTTTTTTGGATCATATTTTCTATTCCGCTATTCAATAAAAACCTTTCTAGGGCAAGATCTTAAATTACAGAAATATGAGGAGACCGTCAAATAAGGGCCGTGGCCTGGGTCGTGGTGCTGCTGGTAGAGCTCCTGTTGCAAGGAGAGGACATGGTCGATCTGTGCCAGCTACACGCACAAGTGAAACACCTTCCTCAAGTGTGAGTAGGCGACAGAACCTGCATCAGTATTTGGTAGGGCATCAAACGCCCCTAGAAGTGATGAGGCCAGAACAAGTTGAGGCGATAGTAGATTGGTTTGCTGCTGACAGTGCCTCCAGTTCCTTCACATTGTCTCCCACCCAGTCTACTGCAGAAAGGTCAGAGTTGGCACCTGCAGCCAATGTCCAACCGTCTTTCACCTCACCCCCTTGCAAATCAGGCCAGCAGTCTGAGCCCCAAGCCATACAGCAGTCTCTTATTCTTTTTGAGGACTCTGTCAGCAGGGTTTCCCAGGGCCATCCACCTAGCCCTGCCCCAGAAGTGGAAGAGATTGAGTGCAGCGATGCCCAACCACTTATTTCTCAAGATGAGTACATGCAAGGATCATCGCAGCACGTCTCCGATGATGACGAAACGCAGGTGCCAACTGCTGCGGCGTTCAGCATTGTGGAGACCGACAAGGAGGGCAGGGGTGAAGACTGGGTGGAAGATGATGTGGAGGACGATGAGGTCCTCGACCCCACATGGAATGAACGTCATGCAGGTGAACTGAGTAGTTTGGAGGAAGAGGCGGTGGTCGCACAGAGCCACCAGCACAGCAGAAGAGGGAGCAGGGTGCAGAAGCGGAGCGGCCGTGCCCTAGACACTACGCCCGCTACTGCCCAACGCAGCAAGGGAACGAGCGCACCAAAGTCAGCTCAAAGGAGTTCTCTAGCGTGGAAGTTCTTTAGAAAATGTGCTGATGACAGGACACGAGTGGTTTGCACCCTGTGCAATCAGAGCTTGAAGCGAGGCATGAACCTTCTCAACCTGAGCACAACCTGCATGATCAGGCATCTAAGTGCAAAGCACGAGCTGCAGTGGAGTACACACCTTCAAAACCAAGAAACGTCTCTGGCTCATCCTGCTTCCTCTTCTGCTGCAGTCTCGGCCACTCCAGCCACATCTGTAGTGATACCGGCACCTGCCACCCCGCAAACAGACGATCTGTCAGCAACACCACCACCTGGGTCACCAACAACCATCTCCACAATGTCCCGTGGAAGCGTTCAGCTTTCCATCTCCCAAACACTTGAGAGGAAGAGGAAGTACCCCCCTACCCACCCGCGATCCCTGGCCCTGAATGCCAGCATTTCAAAATTATTGGCCTTTGAAATGCTGTCATTCCGTCTGGTGGAGACGCACAGTTTTAAAAACCTTATGTCGGTGGCTGTCCCACAGTACGTCGTGCCCAGCCGCCACTACTTTTCCAGGCAAGCCATCCCTTCCCTGCACAACCAAGTGGGGGAAAAAATCAGGTGTGCACTGCGCAACGCCATCTGTGCCAAGGTCCACCTAACTACGGATACGTGGACCAGTAAGCACGGTCAGGGGCGTTATATCTCCCTAACGGCACACTGGGTAAATGCAGTGGCGGATGGGCCTGAGGCGGATAGCAATTTGGCGCATGTCCTTCCACCACCGAGGATTGCAGGGCGCTTCAGTTTGCCTCCTGTTCCTAACTCCTCCTACTCCGCTTCCTCATCCTCTACCGCCTCCTCATCCGGACAGCGTAACACCTTCACCACCAACTTCAGCACGGCCAGGGGTAAACGACAGCAGGCAGTTTTACAACTTGCCTGTTTGGGGGACAAACCACACACCGCGCAGGAGTTGTGGAGGAGCATGGAACAGCAGACAAATGAGTGGTTGCTGCCAGCGAGCCTCAAGCCCGGCCTGGTGGTGTGCGATAACGGGCGAAATCTCATAGCAGCTCTGGGCCTAGCCGGTTTGACGCACATCCCTTGCCTGGCGCATGTGCTGAATTTGGTGGTGCAGAGGTTCCTTAAAAACTACCCCGATATGTCAGAGCTGCTGCAGAAAGTGCGGGCCGTTTGTGCGCACTTTCGGCGTTCTCACCCTGCTGCTGCTCGCCTGGCAGCGCTGCAGCGTAACTTCGGCCTTCCCGCTCACCGCCTCATATGTGACGTGCCCACAAGGTGGAACTCCACCTTGCACATGCTGGAAAGACTGTGCGAGCAGCAGCAGGCCATAGTGGAGTTTCAGCTGCAGCACGCACGCGTGAGTCGCTCTGCGGAACAGCACCACTTCACCACCAATAACTGGGCCTCCATGCGAGACCTGTGTGCCTTGTTGCGCTGTTTTGAGTACTCCACCAACATGGCCAGTGGCAATGACGCCGTTCTCAGCTTAACTATCCCACTTCTATGCCTCCTTGAAAAAACAATTCGGGCGATGATGGAAGAGGATGTGGCACAGGATGAGGAGGAGGAGGAGGATGAAGAGGTAACATTTCCAAGGCTTTCAGGGCAGTCATTCGCAAGGGGCTCCGAGGGTGGGTTCCTGCACACGCAAACGCCAGGGACGCAATTGTCCAGCAGGGGCACAGTTCTGGAGGATGAGGAGGATGAGGAGGAGGAGGAGCTGGAGGAGGAGATGGAACCATGTTCACAGCAGGGTGGCACCCAGGCCAGCTCATGGCCATCACTGGTGCGTGGCTGGGGGGATACAGAGGACACGGACCATACACCTCCCACAGAGGACAGCCTTTCGTTGCCTCTGGGCAGCCTGGCACACATGAGCGATTACATGCTGCAGTGTCTCCACAACGACCGCCGAGTTGCCCACATTCTAACTTGTGCTGATTACTGGGTGGCCACGCTGCTGGATCCCCGTTACAAGGACAACGTACCGTCCTTAATTCACTCACTGGAGCGCGATCGCAAGATGCGCGAGTACAAGCGCACGCTGGTAGACGCCATGCTGCTGGCATTCCCATCTGACAGCGGGGCCACAGTGGAAGCACAAGGCAGAGGAGGAGGAGGAGGAGGTCGCCAACGCAACCAGGGCACCGCCAGCACCTCAGAAGGCAGGGTTAGCATGGCCGAAATGTGGAAAAGCTTTGTCAGCACGCCACAACAAACAGCAGCACCAGCAGCTCAGATGGAACGTCTTAGCAGGAGGCAGCATTTTACCAACATGGTGGAGCAGTATGTGTGCACACGCCTACATGTAGTGAATGACGGGTCTGCCCCCTTCAACTTCTGGGTCTCCAAATTGGGCACATGGCCTGAGCTTGCCCTTTACGCCTTGGAGGTGCTGGCGTGCCCTGCAGCCAGTGTATTATCTGAACGGGTATTTAGCACGGCTGGGGGCGTTATAACAGACAAGCGCAGCCGCCTGTCCAGAGACAATGTGGACAAGCTCACGTTCATTAAAATGAACCAGGCATGGATCCCACGGGACTTTTCCGTACCTTATGCAGAATAGCAATGGATACCGACCTTACCCACCCATTGTTCCATTTTTGCTCTTTCTCACTCTTTTGGGGTGTACCCTCATTTAAAATTTGTGAAAAGAAGCAGTGTTGGCTACCTCGTCCTCCTCCTCAGGGCCAGATTAATGTAGGGGCTATTGGAGCTGCAGCTCCAGGCCCCTACCTTTTATATAGGCCCCGGGTTGGCCATATTCACTGTTACCGCTCTTCTGTCACTTGTAAACACAGAAGTCTGGCTTCTATGCTCGCTTCCCCAGGCAGCACCCTCAGAACCTCCCCACACAGCGTGAAGGCCGGACAAGGAGGGACAGTTGGCGATGCATGGATGTGTTTATGGGCTTCAGAGACAGCATCCCATGTTGAATTAGGCATGCATGGCTGCACCCTTCCTCCTCTGGGTGCATGGCAAGGCACGGCCCTAAGGCCCTTCAAAATCCTCAGCACCAAGCCCATGATGCTGTTAATCCGGCCCTGGTCCTCCTCCACCGCCGCTTCCACCTACACCGCCCATAGGTGTGCGCAGCCTATTGCATTAAGGTGTGCACCCCAAAGTTGAAATACACATGCATGTGTTTGCCAGCAGGGAGAGTAATGTATCGGGGCCATGTACCTGTAGGCAAGGAGAAATAGAGCAGAGCAGGTCCCAGGGAGATCTTTCCCATCTCCTCACTGGCAATGCTATGTGCCCTAGGTGATTAGGGTGTGCCCAGGCACACCCAGCACACCCTGTGCGCACGCCTATGTCACCGCCACATCCACCACCACCTCAACCTCCCTCCTACTCCATATGGGCCTCGTCCTTCAGAGATGAAGAAGAACATTGTTTTATTTTTCTGTTTTTTTTTGTTGTTTTAAGTTATTTCCCTATCCACATTTGTTTGCAGAGCACTTGCCATGCTCTTAATTACGTTTTGCTGCCATTTGCAGCACTCTAGCCCTTTCCTTTGGTGTTTTAGAGCCATTTTAGTGCCTTAAAGTTCGGGTCCCCATTGACTTCAATGGGGTTCGGTGTCCGGGAAAAGTTCGGTAAAAGTCCGGGACACGGACCCGGACTTTTTTTTAAAGTTCGGCCGAACCCGTCGAACACGGACATCTAGGTGTCCGCTCAACCCTACCTACAGGGTTATCGCAATCTCAGTAGATGTTTGTCATTTTCTTATTCCATCCTACTGACAAACTTTTGAGGTAATCACTATATTTGGGTCACTTACTACAGTAGCCTTTCTCAACCTTTTCAATGCAGAGCAACCCTTGAAATAATTTTGCGGTTTCAGAGAACCCCTGTTAAAATGACTATAACTACAACTAATGATACATTAGTGTGATGGTCAGCAGGAAGAATGCTCCTTACACTTGTGGTCATTGGGATAATTTCTCCCTTACAGATAACTAAAAAGATCAATGGTGTCATTGGGAGCTTATCTGAGAGATAGGGATTGCTCATTGCTCAAGGAACACCTAGCAACCTTGAGAAACCCTAGGGTTCCATGGAACCCTGGTAGAGAGAAACCCTGTACTACACTATAAGGGCTATCCCACCACCCTTATTTATTTTCTGGTGGACACCCCGAGTCACCTCTTGGGATTTTTAACCAGCCTCTTGTGGTTGAACCACTCGGACCTCCTTAGACCACCTCATCCCAAATCCTAAATCCACAATTCCACATTTGTGCTCTTTACAGTTCCTTTAAAATATTTGTGGCACATGGGTTATTTCCCATAACAAGATCCATGATAAAACATCAAATCAGAAATAGGATGGAGAGGATAGTGACAACTAGGACAGTGTGAAAGAAATAAACCAAGCCACACACATACTTTCTCAAGTAAGCACTAAGGTAAGGAAAGCATAGACTAGTATCTGCAAGGACCCAGAGGGCTGCACAATAATTTCCAAAGAGCCTAAGAATGGGCACCAGGGATTTCAGACATCTTATTAATTTAAGTGATAGGATTGGTGGATGAACACATGAAACATTGCCATGTGTATGGTCAGCATAAGACTTCCCAAAAGTGACTAAATCCAGCTTAGTGAGGCCAAGTACATGCCAATGTTATCTTAATAAAGGGCATCACATTCACCAAGTATTTACAAAACATTTAAAAGAGATCAATCGGCGTTCTTGAAGCCTTTTAAATATCCTTCAGCTCTGATCATTTGCTGCTTGATAAAAACGCTACGTAGCTTTGTGTGTATAACACTGCCGCTTTTATCTAATAAAGCTATTGCCTTTTCATTTTTTTAAGTTATACTTGAAAGTAATCAGCTTAAATGGACCCTTCATTCAAAACTGAAAAGGAAGCCTTTTAAAAAAGTAATCTAAACAGCCATTCTGATAAGTGAGGTCCTCTGTGTTCTTTGTTCACTTATTTTCCCATCTCAGCCGGGGCCAAAGAAGTCCATTTCAAGACATCCACAGGTCACCCAAAACAGATCCCCATATTTAAGGCAGCAGTAACTGTGCTTCAGGAGGAACAAGATAGCTCATTGAGACCGTTTTTTAAAGTTGACTATTTCTCTGCAAAGTATTACATTACTCAAAAAATAGAAGGTGCCCCACAGAAGTTATAGGGTCCTTTCACAGGAACGATCCAATCAGATCCGCCTGTCAGTTTTTCAGGCGGACCTAATCGGATGCCCCACGCATCTCTATGGAGCAGCGGATGTCAGCAGTGACATCTCCGCTGACACCCACTGCTATCTGCTTCCGATCCTATCCGTGAAATCAGGACGGATGGAAACCCTATTTTCCATCCGTCCAGCGGATGTGATCAGATGGGATCGGATGAGAATGGACAGGCGGTCCGTTCTCATCCGATTCCCCCATAGAGCAGTGGTTCTCAACTCCGGTCCTCGGGACCCACCAACAGGCCAGGTTTGCAAGATAACTAAATTACATCACAGGTGATCTCATTTGCTGCTCAGTGATTGCAGTATTCTAGTCTGCATCCCCCAAGGTAATACTTAAAATCTGGCCTGTTAGTGGGTCCCGAGGACCGGAATTGAGAACCACTGCCATAGAGGACAGCGGGGATTTGACAGCTCCATCTCCGCACACAGAGCGGAGACGGAGCTGCCATCCGCCTGCTCAGCAGGGATCGACGGATTGATCCCCAATGAGCAGAACAGAGTCCGTCGACGGATGCGGACCGTGTGAAAGGACCCATACGGTGTATAGTAGAGTGAATATTATACAGTGTATAATATTAGCACTAGTGATGGGCCGAATACCCTCCATAATATGTAAAAAGTTCGGACCCAAGTCCCCATTTTGAAGGTTTATATGCAATTTATTGGCTATAAAAAGGGTATGAGGGCCCGGCTACTGCCCTGGGGGACATGTGTTATTGCAAAAAAAATTTTTTTTTAAAGATAGTTTTTACAGGAGCAGTAATTTTAGTGATGCCTAAAGTGAAATAAAAATAAAATATTCCTTTAAATATAGTGCCTGGGGGGTCCCCTTAGTCTGCCAATAAAGTGACGCATCTGTATCATGTATAGAGCCTGCTGCAGCAAAACTGACATTTATAAAGAAAAAAAATTACATTTAAATAGATTTTCCGGGCAGCAAGCCATTGCCTGCAATACAAAAATGTTTAAAAAAATGGTGTTGGGGTCCCCCCCAATCCATACCAGGCCCTTTGGGTCTATTATTGATTTTAAGGGGAACCCCACGGGAATTATTATTTTTTTTAAATACCAGACCAGACCCTTATGTGAGTATGCACCCTGGCAGGCCAGGAAATAAAAAAAACAATGTCCCCTGGTGTAGATCTATCTTCAATTATGCTGCCCACCGCCCCACTGGACCCCCGAAAAAAGGCTCAGCATGCAACGAAGGCTAACCACTGTCTTCCAGCTCCACTGTCTGACAGTTCATGAATAGGTTAGTGGCGCCGTCACCTGGTGGCACTGCCTCCATGTGACATCAACAATCGGTACATCCTGGGTCGGTGATGTCACATCTTTGTAAATGTCACTTTTGCTATAGCATATCCTACAGCAAGAATTAAATAAAAAAAATGCATAACATTCCCCCCCTCCAAAGAATGTATACTAGACCCGAAAACTGATCTATATATTCAAGACAGGTAGCACAGACTTGTGCTTCTGTAGGGGCAAATTGCAACAAGATGGGTCATTGAGCCCATTCAAAAAGTTGATTACATCTCTGCACTGAATTACATTACCCAAGGCTCCAGAAAGGTGGAGTTACATTTCAAATCCCATTTTCTTTGGTGCTAGTACAGTAGTTTATAAAAAGCTTTAAATCTGCTTTTGTTCAGACGTTTGCTGCCAGAGAAATGCTGGCTTTCTCGCTGCTGTTGTGTAGTCCAGGGGAACTGGAAATCCTAACGATGCTTTTATTTCCTGCCAGAGGAAAACTTGTGCCAGCCTCATAAAAAGAAAAAATAATTGGAATAACTTGTCAACAACTGGTAAACATCAGCACAATGGCAGACAGTTCTGTGATTAATGGACAAGCTCCGGAGAACTCAGGATTGTAACGGGTGAGCCAGTGCATATGGTCTGCCTGCTCAGCAATTAGGGAGGGTCCGTGGGGAGCAAATTGCGGACAAATCTGCTCATTTAAGAGACACAAAGCCAGGGAAAAGTGATATTGTCTGCTGGTTGTCCACCGCCCCAACAAGGGTTACCCAATGCACACTCCCTTGACTGCTTTCCACTGCAGGGGTCCACTCTGGACCCTGGGTAAGCTCCAGTGTTGTAGAGTGTCAAAGTTTGACCCAGCTGGATGCCATCATTGCCCTCACATGACGGTATCTGAGTTGGGTGCTTAGACCGGAGAACTGTCACACTGGGCAGGTCACATGCTCTCTATACCTGTAAGCACTCCTCTATTAGAGGAATGGAGTGAGGGCTTCAGCTAAGTGGCAAAGATGCTCAGATAGGTAAGTGTACCTTTTCTGGGGGGATAGGTTATCAACTGATACTGTCACTTTGCAACCAATCGTCCAATTGTTTCTCAAAGATCTGACTATATTAAGCCCCAGAAACCTGGTACCATGCAGTGCATGTAATGTCCTTATCAGGGTCTTAATCCAAACCAAATTGAACTACAGTAGACAACAGAATAATTTTGTAGCAATAGAAAACCATGCAACCGTATGTGGCCCAGAAGCACAGAAGGGGCCAAGTACTCTTTGATCACATGGTGAGTTGGTGACTTACATTGATAAAAATAGTTTGGGAACTTTATATCACTGCTGTGAAAACAATTAGTTATCTAGTTCACTAGGGGAATCCTCTTTGAGATGGTGATTAGTATAATAGAGGAGCCTCCTAATGGATTGTCTTTGGGGCCCTATAACACAAAGTAGACAGTAGAGTCTCCGTAAAGCTGAGGATGCATGCCTGCCTTGCTTCAATCACAAATCTAAAAAAAAAAAAAAAAACCCTGAGGTTTATTGCTCAGGATGGTGGGCAGAGCTATGCAAATAATTCTTTACTACCCCAGGCCAACTGTACATCCCGAACAACTGGTTTTGTAGAACAGAGACAACCTATTATTATTATACAGCCATTATTCAAAACTATATACAGCATGCTTGTTAACCATCATCAGCAAAGTCTATGGAAACCATGGCTTCTATGGCATAGGATCATTGGCGGCTGGTGCTCCATGGGTCAGGGGGGGAGGCAGACAGACCGCACCATACACCCCCCCCCCCAGACCACACCAGGCCGCACACCATAACCCCCCCCCCCCCCGGCTCACTCACTCTGCCTTGACATCTGGACATATGCAGCAGGAGCGTCTCCTCCCTCCTCCTCCGTGCCCAATGGCATGGATTCTCCTTCCGGCCAATCAGGAAACAGGTCTCAGGACCCGCTTCCTGATTGGACAGGAGGAGGATCCGTGTCACAATAGTGAATATTCATTCGCTATTGTCACACAACTGGGTGGGCTCGAGTCGCAGTGTTCTGCGCCCCGAGCCCACCCTTTTTTGAAGCCTATTAGAGCCTCTGGCTCTAATCACATGGTTAAAAAAAAAAGCCCCATTGAACTCCATGCGCCCCCAATGCACCAGCCGCCACTGCATATGATCCTCTAGTAAAGTAATGCCAAAGCCCATAGACACAAAGAAAGTTTTGCATGGCTTTATCCAGTATACTAAAATGAAGACTAAACTCTCTTCGGGATTAAAGGGTAAGTTTATCTTTTCACGAAAAATAAAAAAAGTGAACTAACTCCAAATATCCTGGCCACCCCTCTGAACCCCCCTGCACTGCAGTCATTCCCTGTGCTGTTGGTGTAACGTCTCATACTGTGCACCGCAATACATAGCCCCATAGTGAGTATCCATCACAATGGCAAGCGCTCATTGGTCAGGATAACCACATAGCCGTGCTGAGCAATGAAAAGCACTTCTTTCTTTTGGGACACCTTAACCAGGAAAAAAGCCTCAGATATGCTTCTCATTGGTCAGTACAGTCACATGGCTGCGCTGACCAACGAGACCATTACCATTGCAAGTATTATGATGGATCCTCGCTCCAGGGCTGTGTATTGTGATGTATAATATACAGGCTGCTACACAAGCAGCAGAGGGCATCATGGCCATTATGTGCAGTCTGGAGTCTGGAGAGATGGCCAGGATATTTGGAATTAGTTCACCTTTTCATTTTTTGTAAAAAAGGTGAACCTATCTTTTAAGAATCTGTTTCACTTTGCAGTGGTTCAGTGAAGTGATTTTTGTTGTTTTTAACTCCAACTCACCTTAACTTTCCTGTATATTCTTTCTTTATAAGTCCCAGTCCACAGAACATATGGTTAATTGATGATGTCAACAAACCTAAAACATCCAAAGATCTTTTTTTTTAATACAAACTGTTTTTTTTTTAGAGCTCAAGAAACAGACATTATTATTATAACGATTGCATACCAAAAAATCGGAATAAAGAGTTCAATATGTCAAGTAACATGGCTCAAACATATATTAAAACAAAACAAAATATCAAAAGGTATAAAGCATCAAAAAGCTGCCTAAAGCAGAATATCACATTGAACGTGAAAAGATATAGCACAAATAATGGTTTATAATGCAACCATAGGATGTATCAGAAAAAGTTTTAGAAGTGAGCCAAAATATCGAGGAAAAATAATTCAGTCTAAACCAGAGAGTAGAGTCAATAATTAGACCAGTTTATCAATTTGCTCTCAAATATATGCATAGTATCAAATATCTTTTGATGAATACTTTCCATCAGCTTGATGGCCTCCATCCTTTGAATAACTTGAGACCATGAAACTGAGGGAGGTCGCCGGTTAAGTGCAATAGCACAGAAAATAACACTAAACAATGTGTGAGTGAGTCTTAGGGAATCAATAGATTCTTTAGGAATAGTCCTAAAAAAGAGGCACATAGAGGCCGTTAAGGCAACCTGTACATCCATAATTTGCGTGATTTTGCTGTTTGCCCTTCACCAGACAAGCCGAAGAGCTTTACAGCTCCAAAATATATGTAAATATGTGCCTTTATCTGGGCATCACCAGAAGCGGCCCTCACTTACTTCCTGGGAAAATAGCATTAAGTCTGACCAGGGTATAATACCATTGTGTATGTAGTTTTACAAACATCCATAAGATCTTGATGTGTGTTCCCATTTAGCAAAAAGAGCAATTGTGAGGTCAAGTGTTGGATGAGAATTCCTGGCATGGTGTTTAAGTTCATCCCAAAGGTGTGAAATAGGGTTGAGGTCAGAGCTCCGTACAGGTCTCTCAAGTTTTTCCACACCAAACTCTTCAAGCCATGTCTTTATGGATGGTGATCAGTAGGGTTGAGGTCAAGTCTGTGTGCAATCCACTCTAGTTTCTCCACACCAAACTCATCAAACCATGTCTTTATGGAGGTGGCTTTGTACACTGGGGCACAATCATGCTGGAACAGAACCTGAACTTTTCTCAAGCTGTTATCACAAGATTGCAAGCAGATGATTGTCTAAAATGTCTTTGTACCCTTCAATGGAAACACCTGAACTCAATCATCTAGCCATATTGTAAAATTGATGGTCTAATGGGGCACACTCATGCTAGAACAAAAAATGCCTTCACCAAACTGTTGATATAAGGTTGGAAGCAAACACTTGTCTTCACAATTCCGGGTCCAAATATAGACGTTGCCAGACAGGTGAGGTCCAGAACTTTTTCCATCTTTTGGCCTTGCCATCTGGAGGGTTGCCTGCTCTATTGGCGCTTTTCTACTGCATGGAACTGAACGGTTCGGCTCGCTTTTGTGCTTTTTCACTGCATGGTACCACATGGTACGGTGTTGGAACGGTTCGGTACGGTACGGCGGCGCTTTTCCACTACATGGAACCGAACGGTATGGCTCGCTTAAACAGCACCACCTCAGTTGTGGTTCCAAGAGGGCCGTACCGGTACCATATCCCACAATCCTTTGCATGCTGCCTTGACTGTTTGTCACTACTAGCCACTGATTGGTCAAAGAATCATTATCCCAACCACTTTACTTTAGTGGAAAAGCAAACCGTACCAAACCGTACCGAACCGTTCCAACACCATACCATGCGGTACCATGCAGTGGAAAACCAAACAGAGCCAAGCAGGGCCGAGTGGAGCAGAGCCGGTACTTGCAATGGAAAAGTGCCATATGTGTCCTGTTGGCCTGGTATCCCTCTCCCCCCAACTCCCGGAGAGACTGAACAGCACATTCCTTTTTGTGAGGAGTATAGCAGTTTTTACGCATCTATGTACTTTGACTTGATAGTCTGGACATGTGGACATTTTAAAACAGGACATTTTAAAACAGTAGGGTCTTACAAGTGGACCTTGAGTTCCTTTGAACCTACAGGCTACTGCTGCATTTAAAGATTATCTGTGCTTTTCTTCTGATGAAGCGAAATAGTTTCTTTGTGAAACGCGTTGAGATTCATCTAGCACAGATTATTGATATTGTCAATATTCAAGCAGACTAACAAGTATTTATATGTAACTGAAATGTGTAATGTTCTTTGTTGAGGATTATCTTTGTTGTGTGTAACACTATGTATTTTTTACTATTTTATATAATAAAATAATGTGATTTTACAATTTTTTTGTCTGTCTCGTTAAAGTCCCTTGGGCCCTCATCCCCTCTTTCTATGCAATATTTGTGGGACTGAGACATGCTTGCTCTCCGTATTTGTCAGCCCAGCTCTTTTCTGACTTGTCTGAATTGTCTTTGTATGCTGTAGCAATAACAGTATCCCTCACCGAGAACAACTGACCTCAATAATTGGAAGGGGTGTGCACATACCTTTGGCCATACAGCCTGTATGATGGTCAGGGGTTTACAAAATGGTGGCCATATTGAGTATCTTAAACAATGTTGTTTTTATAACACAGAAATTTTCCAACAATTTGCAAATCAAGTGATACTAATTTTTTTGGGGAAAACAAGAAAAAAGACTTTCCCACAAGCCATAGTATTAATATTTCCCATTCTATATGTTCATATAAAGAAATGAAATCATCCCAAGTTTCTTCCATTTTTCTGTCACTAAAAGAAAAAAGCAGAAGGGATGAAGGTACATGATTAGTACAATTCACCAGCTGTGCCAAACAAGGCAACTGTTTTCCAGTTTCATGCTAAACACCCCTGAACTCCGGAATAAAATGCAAAGAAATATTCTGTTAATTGGCCCCATGAGGAATTATATAGTGTTTTGACTTGACGGAGATTGTTTAAACTCCCTTTTATGAATACTGGGAGCCTTTTGTGTTCCTCGCAGAGAACGCGGGAGAGAGGGCGAGCATTTAGAGAGCAAAAGGAGAGAAAAGGCAGCGTGAGGAGCAATCTGCTATACAGAGCAAATTTCTTTTATTTCTCAGCCCCACCGGCCAAATTGTTCATTTTTCCTCTTCTGAAAGGCTTATAATTGAGAGCATGGGGAAAGTTCCAGGTCAAAACCAATATATTTTTGTAGAGCCGGATTTGTTTATTTCGGCTAAATTGCCGCCATGAAACGCATGAAAAATAATTGGCACATTTGATGTTATTTACAAAAGAAACAGGTTCAAGGTAGGTTATTTTCTTATTGTGATATATTATAGATGATTTGTGCTGCTGCATTAGCGTTTCTTCTGTTTTGAGTGCTTAGCGTGTTTATATGGTAATACAATATCGTGCATCATTGTGCTAGGCTCATATATTACATTAAACAAATAACAGTGAAAAAATATCAGCGCAAAAAATGGTGCAACATATAAAATGTGTGCAAAATTATACTGTGTACAAATCAATATACCTAATTATATGCAAAAAAAATATTATATATACTGTGCCAAAGGATTATGTGCAAAAATGGTATACTGTACCAAAAGATTCAAGTGACCGGCGGCATACACCGACTGTGTTCACACTACACAATCCAAATCATAAATAAAAACACCTAAACTCAATAATTTGGAGGGGGAGTCCACATACTTTAGCGTCAGCATACTTTTAAAGTCAGCATTTGAGTCGTCCCCATTGACAGCCCTTATGTTTCTCTTATTACAGGTTCTTTAAAAATGTCTCCTATTCCTATCTCACAAGTAATGTAATAGATGGATAAAATCAAACAGTGTTGCGCCAGATACAGAAGGTGAAACAATTATTTAGATGGTGAATAATGGTGTACATCCAGGTGAATAACAGAAAGTCCATTAATCCAATCAAATAAGGGCAATCTCTAGTGCTTCAAACCGCAGTGAATGTGTTCACCGACCCTCCACCAATAAAAATGGCCTCTCACCTCACTCTTAGACCCCCCGAGTCACCAAGGGTCTAAGTCAGCTTGTTCCCTCAATTAGGGTATACACAGGATAATAACACCATATAGGGAAGTGTAGACCTTCACTCCGGTCCAATACGATCAGGTACACATATGAAGAGATAATAAACAGGATCTAGTGCTCTCCGTATAATAAACAGGGTGAACGTTTATTTTGAAATGCACTTACATAGTCCGGTATTTAAAAAGCATAACAAGTAGTGGTTCAGGACGCTCGTCTCGAGGGAATGTGACGTCAGACATGCAGGCTCCGCCCCTATACACGTTACGTCAGCTCGTAGAGCATCGACTTCCTCGGTAGGTCCACCCCTACCGAGGAAGTCGATGCTCTACTAGCTGACGTAACGCGTCACCCTGTTTATTATATGGAGAGCACTAGATCCTGTTTATTATCTCTTCATATGTGTACCTGATCGTATAGGATCGGAGTGAAGGTCTACACTTCCCTATATGGTGTTATTATCCTGTGTATACCCTAATTGAGGGAACAAGCTGACTGAATTGTATTAGGACAGATTATGGGGCGCATCCTGTTGATATTAGTCTCCCAAGATGAAGTTTGAAGGCCTAGCTTATATGTGGACAGGAAGAGGGTGGACTCCTTTTTTAAATTAGTTTAGATGAATTTCCAGTTTTAGTGGTCAATTTAAAGCTGACCTGCATGCTTGTCTCCGACCAGTCTTATCACCACCGACCTCGCCAATGTCATCAGAATAAGTCGAATAGGAGTGTTCACCAGCAATGTAAAGTTGGAGAGCTAGAGAGCGAGCATTCTGTTGACATCACTCTTTGAAGATATAATTGGAATACTTTGCTTATTTGTGGGCAGGGAGTGTGGGTATCCCTATTTTTTTTAATTTTGTATATAAACTTCCAGTTTTACTGGTCAATTTGAAGCCACCCTGCATGTTCGTCTCCGACCAGTCTTGTCACCTCCACCATCCTTGCCAATGTCATCACCAGAAAAGGTCATGGCCGCTGGTAGGAATGCTCGTTCACGTTGCAAAGCTGGAAAGCTTGTTCATGGACAGAAAGTGCAGGGATCTCTTTTTATGTGAACTTTCTGTTTTAGTGGTTAATTTGAAGCTGCCCTCCATGCGGGTCTCCAACCACTGTTGTCACCCCTGACCTTGCTCATGTCAAAAGAATGGGTCATGGCCAATGGTAGGGGTGCTCCCTCAAATTGCAAAGCTGAAGAGCAAAGGCCCAGACCATTGACTTTTGCGAGACAGTGGGGGCACAAAGTATTATTGTGTGCTGGCCCATCTCCTTGCAAAAGCCATTAATAGATTATTCTTCAAGAGGTTGTAGGTAGTTTATATAAACTGAACAGGTGCTATGCGTACTCGGCACTAAACACAGGATAACCCAAGCCATGATTCATGCCAAAATAGAGGCTGTCCTCCAAGCCACGGTCCCTAAATTTGAAAAATTATGAACTCCTTGGATTACCCATTTTCTGCCCCCTGGCCTTGACATCACTTTCCTGGCCTTGACATCACTTTGCTGCGCCCATGACCATGTTCTGGGTCATGATTGTAAACGTATTCAACCTTCAGCCCTCCAGTCGGTCCTCCCCTGGGACACACACACAACCCTTCACTTGACCTTTCCCCCTTTCCCCCTCCCCCCCCCCTCTACCTTCTGCTTCACTCTTCCCGCCTTTTAGGCTGCCCTCGATTATTTCCACCCACCCATGTATCATGGTCTCCCAGACTCCTCATGCTCTTTGGCATTGTCCCCCGTCGGGGTGCCAAGGGGCTATGTTTTTTGTTATGTTTCATGTCACTAGTGGGTGACGACAGCGCAAATTAATCTCCCCTATGACTTGCATTCTTCCTCCCGTTTGTTACTCTACACCCCTGTAAAACGATGTTACTGTTAGCGATTTTGTTCCGCTCTTTGTTTTCATACCACAGTTGAACAATTCATTGTTGTTGAATCCTTGTCTTTGGTACCTACTGCCTTATGCTGTGCTCAATGCCACACTCTGTACCACTGCTCCCTCTCCATTGTTCACCCTTTATTCTTAATAAAAAATTTTGAACAAAAAAAACTGAACAGGTGCAAATGAACATTATACTTTTGCAATCCTGAAATATTTCCTGAAATTGCAACTGTCACTGACTTGACTTCAGTAAAATAAAATGCAATTGGCTGTTATTGTTTTTCTTTACATTGCTTTTGCCCTCCTTTGCTGAATAGACCCACCACTTGTTTGTGATATTTCTGTGCCATAACGTAAGTGCAACGTTCGAAACAGAGTAACACTTTATTTGCGTATTCTTCTAATTGTCCTCTAATTAACTTATAACGAGAAGCAGAAGAAGACTGAATGCTACACTACTTAATGAGAGGTCTTAAAAAGGGGATATAGATTTTCCAGGAAGATGACATTATCAAACAAGATTTAAGATGGGCGAATTTAGAGCCTTTACTGACATTTACAAGCCGGGCTGTGGAGGATGTTAAGAGACTTTGGCATTTTAATAGCTCTCACATGATCCAATATCAACAGTATCAAAGGAAAGGTCAGGTTTAACAACTGGTTAAATATGAGACACTGGACTTGCTTCCTTTCAGGTCCTCAGCTTAAGGGATCAGTCCTCTTATAGCTGATATTTTGGCCAGGGGGCTTAATTAGGTTTCTTGTTCTTCAAATACCATTTGTGAGATGTTCACCCCACAGAATGCAAACTCGTTTTTATTTTCAAAATGTAAAGAGATTAAATCAGTCTTTGATGAGCAAGTAAACCGATGGATGCAGCACAGAGGCTTAGGGGTTAGTAGCTCTACCCTACAGCACAGGGGTCACTGGTTCAAATCCAAACAAAAATTCCCAACTTACTTACCAGCCAGCCTGCAACAAAACCAATTGTCCCTGTCTAACATTTCCGGTTAAAAACAAGGGGTTTAGTTGCATGTTTTTTTGTGCAAATATATATGTAAGCTGCAGTGGCCACGTCAAGGCACCCCAGTGTATTGCAGTCCTAAAAGAAAACTTTGAGGGTCTCCCCAATTGGAGCATATATAGTAATGGGCAGATTACTGGCAGGTGTGCCTAGAGGGAGCCCACTCCTCCATAAAGGTACAGGGATGCACACAACACCCAGCAAAGGCACAAAGGCAGCTGAAGGTATCCAGTGTATCCCCTCACCAATGCACTAACTATACAACCAAATGGCAATCATCCCAATCTATAACCAACCTTTGCAGCAAAGAGCACATGGAAGGGCAACACATGTAAAAAACAAACAAAAAAGTCCTAGCTCACTGGTTAACAATCTCAGTTAGGTCACTGTATAGGTAAAGGTGATCCAGGGAATATCCAGTAGCCTCTGGCAGGATCAGGAAGGAATTTCTTTCCCCTGCTGGAGCAAATCGGATCATGCCTTGCTGGGGTTTTTCCTTCCTCTGGATCAACTGTGTGTATAGGATTGTGTATATGGGATTGTATGGTTGGGTTTTCTTTACTGGTTTTTGTTTTTTATTGGTTAAGCCAGATGGACTTGTGTCTTTTTTCAACCTGACTAACTATGTATCTATGTAATTGTATGCATGGAGTTTATACGTACTCCTGGGATTGCGTGGGCTTCCTTCCAAGCTGCTGTCATTCGTGCATTGACAGTCTATTTGAAATGCTGCTTGAACCCCTAAATGGGCAAACAAGTGTGGCTTAATGAACATGTGTTTAGGGGTCTTTGGACTAGCTGGCCAATTGGGTCAGATGGGGTAGCACAACATGATTGGTCCAGGGGTCAGGAAGTATAAAATAAAGGGGCGATCCGTTCCTCAATATGTGGCTGCCCCTTATTTTTTTTTGTTTATTGTGCAAAAAATAAAAATCGCACAGGTGATCAAATACCACCAAAGGAAAGCTCTGTTTATGGGAAAAAAAGGACGTCAATTTAGTTTGGGTACAGCGTTGCACGACCGTGCAATTGTCCGTTAAAGTCACGCAGTGCCGAATCGCAAATAGGGCCTTGTCATTGAGCAGCCAAATCCCTGGGGCTAAAGTGGTTAATCATGGAGCATCACATGTGGGGGCTACTCAGAGTGGTCTTTATGCTAATACAGTCTTCCCAGGAACACCCATTCCTCCAGACTGACACCCACCCATCAAGGTATTGTGTTATTTACATAACTCCTCCCAAGAGCCAGCCCACTGAATGCATCAGGCCCGAGGTCTCCTGGGGGAAGTACTGAGGCAGGGTCTGTGATGTTTTCAGGAAGCCATGTACAGCACCCTACTGGCCCCTCCTACCAGCCTTAAAGTGCCTGCATTGCACAGAGGAGCACAGAGACCCAGGGTCTAAAATAAGGTATGTAATGAAAATAGAAAAGTTTGATTGAGAAATATAATTAGTGTGTTGATGTGGGGGGGGGGGGGGAGTGAACTAGGAAAGCCAAAATAAAAGCAGATTTAACATCGGGCTTATAGGCCTGCTAGAGGAGTCTCCAACTTGTCCATTGGCCCTCCAAACAGTAACATTTTGCTCCCTTTACCTCGGAACGATCGCAATGGTTGGAGTATTCTTCTTCCCTTTGTAAGGCCTTTGTAATACAAAAATAAGAACAATATGTCCTCCTATATTATGCCATTTGATGCCGTATTTCATTAATATTCAGATTGCCAGTGTTCTTCTCTCCATTCTCTACCAGAAAGAGCAACAATTCTTCAACATCATTCATAATTTTCATTACAAAGGCGCTGCAAATAGTTTGATCACTCAAACAAACAAAAAGGCACGGCATGCGCACAAAGGAATGAATATGAGTGGATTCCAAATTTTTGGTGCTGCGTACAGGGGGGGGGATATTTTGGTACATCATTCCCCAGCAAAGATTAGAATTCACAGAGAGATGTAAATGGAGTTTTTTTTTGTTATATTGGAACTTTGCATCTTCATAAAAATAATGGTTAACGTTTGACACAAAGGGTTCATGTCGCACGAGGGACACTAAGGGGACATGGCGCACGAGGGCTACTAAGGGGGCATGGCGCACGAGGGACACACTAAGGGGGCAGGGAGCACGAGGGACACTAAGGGGGCATGGAGCACCTATCCTGATGACTACTGATCACTTCCTTAAGACAAAGACAGCATTGTGGCCACTTTGCCTAACTGCCATGTGATTGTCTTAGAATGGCCATGTTGTATTCCTTTTAACCCCTTTGCTGCCCCAATTATTTTTTTATTTTTTTTTGTTTTGTATTTTTGCACACGTGTTCAAAAAATGACTGTAGGCAAACTTGTTTAAACACAATATCTGATTCTTCCGCTTTTATTGATCTCTGTTTTACAGCCTCTGGTTTTCCGAAGGCTATTGCATTGTATGATTTGTGACCCCTGTATTGTTTTTTTTTTCTTTGGCATAATTCTAAATAAAAAGTAAAAAAAAAAAATACTGTAGGCCCGAGGATTACCTAAACCTGCCCAAAAATGATGTTTTATGAAAGTAGGGACCCTAAAGAAAAAAAATGTTGGTAGTTCCCATTTTTATGTCAGGTGATATTAGTACTCCAGTTTATCAAGCACACTTGTTTAAAACATTTTTATAACATTTATAACAAATTATATTTTATATAAGTAGAGACCCTGGATAATAACATTCAGGTTTTTCCCAAATTTTATGTCAACACTATACCAGCACAATAGTTTATAGAGTACACATTTTTAAAAAATCATTTAAGGTCTGAGGATTACATAACACATCCGCCCAAGACAATGCTTGTCGTTCCAATTTTTATGTCATGCGATATTAGCATAACAGTCAACCAAACACATATGTATAAAAAGTCATTTTAGACCTAAGGATTAATTAAACCCTCCAGAAAAAAAAAAAAAAAAAATATATATATATATATATATATATATATATATATATATATATATATATATATATATATATATATATATATATATATATATATATTCCTTTGAAAGCAGAGACCCTGGAGAGAAAAAAATAGTGGTAGTTCCAATTTTTATGTCACGTGATATTAGCACACCAGTTTACCAAGCATAAATGTTTAAAAAAATCATTTTTGGAAGCAGAGACCCTGGAGAATAAAATTCTTGTTTCTTATTTTTATGTCACACAATATTACTGCAACAGTCTATCAAGTACACATGTTTAAAAAAGATTTTAGGCCTGAGGATTACTTAAACCCCCCCACAAATTCGATTTTTTGAAAGCAGAGTCTTTGGAGGATAAAATGCTGGTAGTTACAAGAAGTGGCGGCTGGTGCTCCATTGGTCGGGGGGGGGGGTTGCAGACAGACCACACCAGCTCCAGCCCGCACACCATACCCCCCCACTGGACCATACCAGCTCCACCCCCATCCTGCACTCCATACAACCCCCCCCCCGGGCGCCGGCTCACTCACCCTGGACTGACGTGGAGAGCAGGCAGCAGCGGCGGCGGCTTCCCCCTCAGTCTCCTCCATGGGTCAGGCTTTCCCTGCGTCTCCTCCCTCTTCCTCCTCCTTGGCCAATAGCATGGCTTCTCCTTTCGCCCAATCGGGAAACAGGTCTCAGGAACGCTTCCTGATTGGCCAGGAGGAGATTCCGTGTGACAATAGTGAATATTAATTTGCTATTGTCACACAACCGGGTGAGCTCAGGGCCCAGTGCTCTGCGCCCTGAGCCCACCCTTTTTTGAAGCCTATTAAAGCCTCTGGCTCTAATCACGTGCTTCAAAAAAAAAAAAAAACATTGGAATCCATGCATCTGGTGCCCTGCATGTAGATTAGGGGGCTGGGTGCATTGATTGGGGGGGGGGTGCCCCTGCACCCCCAATGGACGGACAGCCACTGGTCACAAGTTTTATATCACACGATATTAGCACAAGCGTTTATCAAGCAAGCATTTCTTAAAAATCATGTTATGCCTGATGATTACTTAAACCCCTCAGAAATGATATTTTGTGAAAGTAAAGACCCTGGAGAATAACAAGTTTAAATTACATTTTTTCCTTTAGAAATGTCAGTATTGCTGCAGCAGGCTCCATACATCGTACATATACACCACTTTACAAGCAAAGTAAGGGGATCCCCCAGGCACGATATATAAAGAAATGTTACATTTTTATTGTTTCACTTTAGGCATCATTAAAATCACTGCTCCTTTAAAAACGATTGTTTAAAAAATAAAATAAAAAAATTGCCTTGATACGTATCCCCCAGGGCAGTCCCCAACCCATACACTTTTTATGGCAATAACTTGCATATAAGCCTGAGGACTTTTGATTTTTTATGTTCGTGTCCAACAGACTTTAATGGGATTCGCATGTTCGCTAGAACTTTTTTGTGTTGTTCCCTGTTCGAGATGTTCTGGTGCGAACCATACAGAGGAGTGTTCGGCCCATCCCTACCCCATATATATATATTGTATATATATATATGTGTATGACATGTATACATTGTGGGCAATTAAGGATGAAAGGCATAAGTCCAGTTGGTGCTATGTTACATCCGTTTTTAGCTAAAAATGAATGGTGGCACTAGAATTATTGCTCCAGTATGTATGAGTAGGCAATCAACGTTTGCATTCATAGGCTCCCTTGACACTTGTGTTTACATTTGTATGTACATTGAGAGAGCTCATTTTTTTTTTTACACCTCTTTCATTATGTGATATTATATTACTTAATTTTTCTTGGGGGAGGGAAAATACATTTTACCTCTTTAACTGCCCCCAACACACACACACACACACACACACTGAACCACCATTGCCACCACTCCTATGTATAAAGATTTCATAACTGGTGTTCCCAAGAAATAGGGTAACAAGAAGCCACTGGAACTAAAATTTAAACTATTCTTTTTGGAGTGCACTAAACTTTCAAGTCAAAGCTAAACGAGTTAAAAACTACTAAAAAAAAAGGAAAAAAAACTCAAGCCACAGAAAGAGTTTAAGATGTATAAAACAAATATTATGGATAAAAATGAACTTCATTTGCCGTCTTCACAGGCAAAATGGAGCAAACATTTAGATGTTCGTTAAAATGCAAAGTCAAGAACAGTATGTACCCAAGGGAAATATCTCTCTGTTTTCTCACCACTGAAGTACGCTCCGGCAAATTAAAATTCATGCCCCCCTTTTGCTTGTCTGCGCTGCCACTATTTATGAAAACAGTACTGTCTAATACGAGTTTTGGTTGAAACTTAACAAAGGACCCCCTGGGCTCCGGTGCTTCACTTTCTTGTACTTTGCTGAAACCCCGCAGCTAAAAGTCACTGCGTTCTCCTGACAGCATCAGTAATGGAAACGTATGAAAGGATATTTACCTGGAAGATGTCTGCTATATCACCCAGTTCTTTCAAAGTAGGAAAACCAATCCAAAGAAACTTTGCTTGTTTAAGGAATGTCCATCGGCAACATATTTTTCATGTGGGTTCCGTACAGAAACGTACCCGTGTCTCCCATCTTCTTCCTACTCCTCTCCTCTCTACTTTATAGCCTCACCTCTCTACCCTCTTCTCTCTACTCCTCTTTACCTTCTCCTCTCTACTGTTTTCTACCCTCACCTCTCTACCCTCTTTTCTCTACTCCTCTCTACTTTCTCCTCTCTATTCTTCTCTACCCTCACCTCTCTACTTCTCTCTTCTCTTCTCTACCCTCACCTCCCTACCCTCACCTCTCTACACACTTCTCTCAACTCCTCTCTACTCTTCTCCACCCTCACTTCTCTACTTCTCTTATTTTTACCCTCACCTCTCTACCCTCCTTTCTCTACTCCTCTCTACCTTCTCCTCTCCATTCTTCTCTACCCTCACCTCTCTACCCACTTCTCTTTACTCCTCTCTACTCTTCTCTACCCTCACTTTTCTACTTCTCTTATTTCTACCCTCACCTCTCTACCCTCTTCTCTCTACTCCTCTCTACTTTCTCCTCTCTATTCTTCTCGACCATCACCTCTCTACCCCTCTCTTCTCTTCTCTACTCTCACCTCTCTACCCTCTTCTCTCTATTCCTCTCTACTCTTCTCTACCCTCACTTCTCTACCCTCTTCTCTCTACTCTTCTCTACCCTCACCTCTCTACCCTCTTCTCTCTATTCCTCTCTACCCTATGATCTCTATTCTTCTCTAGCCTCACCTCTCTACACTCTTCTCTCTACTCCTCTCTACCTTCTCCTCTCTACTCTTACCTCTACTCCTCTCTACCTTCTCCTCTCTACTCTTCTCTACCCTTACCTTTCTACCCTCTTCTCTCTACTCCTCTCTTCTTTCTCCTCTCTATTCTTCTCTACCCTCACCTCTATACTCCTCTCTTCTCTACCCTTTTCTCTCTACTCCTCTCTACTCTTTTCTTCCCTCATTTATCTACCCTCTTCTCTCTATTCCTCTCTACTCTTCTCTACCCTCACCTCTCTACCCTCTTCTCTCGACTCCTCTCTACCTTCTGATCTCTACTCTTCTCTATCCTCACCTATCTACCCTCTTCTCTCTACTCCTCTCTACTTTTTTCTTCCCTTATCTCTCTACTTCACTTATTTCTACCCTGATCTCTTTACCCTCTTCTCTCGACTCCTTTCTACCTTATCTTTACTTTTCTCTACCCTCACCTCTCTACTTCTTTTATTTCTACCCTCTCCGCTCTGTTTCCTTCTTCTCTATCCTCTCCTATCATCTCTACCCTTGCCTCTCTATTAATCTCCTCTCTACACTCCCCTGCACCTTTCTTCTCTACATGTCTCCTTCTTCCGCTCTACCCCTCTCTTTCTCTATTCTTTTTTCTCCTCTAATTTAAACCCCCTCTTTCTTCTCCTCTTCTTTATCCTACCCTCTCCTCCTCACCTTTCTTATCTACACATCTCCTTTTATCCATACCCCCCCTTTTTTTTTCTCTGCTCTGCTCTCCTCTGTTCTCTTTACTCTTGCCTTTTCTCTACTTCTCCCTACCATCTCCTCGCTGCTCCCCTCTTCTCTGTCTTCTCCTATCTCCTCTATCATCTCTTTACTCCTTTCTTCTACCTTCTTCTTCTACTCTCTATCCTCACATCTCTACACATCTCCTCTCATTCAAACCCCTACTCTATTCTCTTCTATGCTCAACCCTCCTGTTTTCCCTCCTCTCTACTCTCACCTCTCTTCTCTACTGCCCCCTTCCCTCTACTATCTACCCTCTCCTCTCTACACCTCTCCTCTCATCTCAACCCCAACTCTCTACTCTTCTACTCTCACCCCTTCCGTTTTTCCTCCTTTCTGCTCTCACCTCTCCTCTCTACTTCTCCTTATCATCTACTCCCTACCCTCTCCTCTCTACTCTCTCCTCTCTGCTCTCATCTTCTCTCCTATGACCTTTGCCCTCTCCGCTCTACTCCTTTACTCTACTCTTCTCTCTAAACCTTTCCTCTCTACATCTCTCCTCTCTGCTCTTCTCTTCTCTACCCTTGTCACTTCTCTCTACCCTCTCTCCTCCTCTCTATTTATTTCCTCTCTACCCCCTCCTCTTTACTCCCCTTTTCACCCTCTCTCCTCCTCTCTATTCCTCTTCTTTCTACTCCCTTCCTCTCTACTCCTCCCCTCTGAGCCCTGTTATTTACTCTCCTTTCTACTCGCACCTCTGTTCCTCTCTACTCCTTACCTCTCTGCCCTTTCTTTTTATCCCTACTCTCTTCTCTTCTCCCCTGCCTATCCCACTAAACCAAGAAGGTTGATGACTGAGCTATATTGCTTATCTTTACTAAAGAGATGTGAGGGAATCTGTTGGGCTATAACAGGGACTTTGATTCAACAAAACAGCCGAGCATAATGATACAACAGTTAAGGAGTTAAAAGACAATTAATAAATGTTTTACCCTGGAGTTTCACAACTTTCACCCAAGATTTACTTTTTTATTGGATTCTGTTGGAAAATGTTTGAATCATGGGTAAAAGTTGGGTAAGAGCAAATAAACCTCTATGTGTTTAATAGTGAAAAATATTTTTCTTCTCTTTCAAATGTAGGTAATGGTTGACACCATCCCTGATATATCAATTACACATTTTTTAAGACCTTTTGGGATTTTGTTGGCAACCAAACATATATACATAAAATACTAGTGAAAAAATTTATCAAAAGTAACTTCACTACTTATTACTTTACTTTCCTCTTTCTTAATTGACCGTGTAGATGAAGATACATGACACTCTTTCTGTATAAACACAGGCTTTGGGAAACATGAGAACAAAACCTGAAAAAACAGAATAAAACATAAAGTGCAACAAAAAGTCATAAACTTCGTCCCTCTCTATTCTTCGAAATAACGATTGTATCGCATGGCTTGGGTAAAACAGGAAAGCGCGTTCCTATAGCCTAGTAAAGTAGTGTAGTTACCTCCTTTATCCTAGTAAAGTAGTGTAGTTACCAATATTAGTATTGTAACTAGTTACATTACTTTGTTACCAAAAAAATCAGTTACTGTAATCAGTTACTTTGTAACTAGTTACCCCCAACACTGGCAATAATTAATGTGAAATATCAACCAATACAGTGACACAATAATTCAAATAGCATGCAAAATAACAGTGTCCGGCTGCTAACACTAATTGTGTTCCCACTCCACAATAAATCAAATAAATACCCAAAACAGTGCTGCGCCAGAACATAAACGTGCAATAAACATAAATGTGCAATAAACATAAATGTGCAATAGATACCTACAAAGTACTAAAAATATATATACAACATATTCACATATCAGATGGAAGAATCCAAACAAGTGCTAAAATAATCAAATAATGTAATGTGTCCAAGTAAAAGAATTGGATAGTGATAAAAGAGTCCCAATAATCCCACAGATGTCCAACGCTGCACCTCCGTCAATGTGCTTCAATTCGCCACCACCACAAATTAAAGCCCCTCACCTCAATCTCTGACCCAAGAATCAACCAGGGTCAGAAGCAGCTTTACTCCTAAGGGGGCGGAGCCTGTTTTCCGGACGTCACATCCTCTCGTACCATTTGCGGAACAGTTGTCAGATATGCACTATTGAGTAATTTTCCTGTAAGTGCATTATTTTAATAAAATACTTGAGATTACCTAGCGGAGACCCTTACATTTCTTGCGTCTTCTCCTTCCATACCTGGGATCTCCTCCTGTTGATGAGTGATACCTGGCCCTGGGAGACCCTCTGGGGCCCTGTGGGGTAAAGCTGCTTCAGACCCTGGTTGATTCTTGGGTCAGAGATTGAGGTGAGAGGCTTTAATTTGTGGTGGTGGTGAATTGAAGCACATTAACGGAGGTGCAGCGTTGGACATCTGTGGGATTATTGGGACTCTTTTATCACTATCCAATTCTTTTACTTGGATACATTACATTATTTGATTATTTCAGCACTTGTTTGGATTCTTCCATCTGATATCTGAATATTTTGTATATATTTTTTTAGCACTTTGTAGGTATATATTGCACATTTATGTTTATTGCACATTTATGTTCTGGCGCAGCACTGTTTTGGGTATTTATATATACATGAAAAACTTTATGTAAAAGATCATTTTTATTGATTACATGGAATAAAATGGCCAACCCAACATGGCCTCCATTAAAAACAGCAATATGTTTACAAAAAAACAACAAGGCCGGCATATTGGAAATTGTACTTTTCAGACAGTGGTACAACCAGTTGTAATCAACAAACTGAGATGGCATTACCACAGTGGAAATTGGAAAACTCAACGCGTTTCAAACATACATTTGACAAAGTTCTTCAACAGGGAAGTACCACACTATAAGATAACTGTACAGCTGTAAAAGCATGAACATACCAATTCAATCAAATTACCATATCTCCAATATTGCACTTACATTATATACATCAGCAGGTTCCTATGATCCCTAGAGAAATCCACTGTTACGCATTGGATGGCAAGGAGAGAAAGCAGTAGCTGCACCCAATCGTAACAAAGCCGCATGGAGATAACAATCAGATCTTTAGGAGTGGGAGGGGTTAAATAACCATTTGAATATCCTTATCAGACCTGTAAAGGGTTAATTAACCCCTTGCCGACTGCCCTACGTACATTTACTGTGGGGCGGCGACTGCTGTGCGCAAATCACGTACAGGTACGTGATTCTGCACTTCCGGGTCTGGGGCTCGCACACGTGCCGCTGGTGACCTTCTCCCACTGTGATTGGACACAGCGGGAGCCAATCAGCGGGTCCCACAGACGTGATTTCTGCCGGGATAGCTGATTGATCTGATTGATCCCGAGAGAGGCAGAATGGGGGTCAGCTTTTGTAAACAAGGCAGATCACCGTTCTGTTAGTAGGGAAGATAGAGATCCTGTGTTTCTGCTAAGCAGGAACATGAATCTCTGCCTTCCCACAGTACAAGCACCTCCCCCACACAGTTAGTCAGCACTCCCTAGGATCACATGTAACCCTTTGATCGCCCCTGATGTTAACTTCTCCCCTGCCAGTGTTATTAGTACAGGGACAGTGAGTATTTTTTTCGCATTGATCACTGTATCAGTGTCACTGGTCCCCAAAAAAGTGTCAAAAGTGTCACTTAGGCCCCTTTCACACTTATGCGACCTAAAAGTCATGCAATTTTGACGCAAATGTGACTGGACTTGAAGCAATGCCTATGTCTTTGGACCTCAAAACACATTAAAATCAGCCCAAAGTAGTGCAGGGACTAATTTGAAGTCGTTGCAACTTGAAGTCGTACAGATAGGAACGATACTCATTGGAAATCATGGAGTACGAATTGTCATGCGACTTTGATGTCCCAAATCGCATGATAAGTCGCACAAGGGTGAAAGGGGCCTTAGTGTCAGATTTGTCCTCTGCAATGTCGCAGTCCCGCTATAAATCGCTGATCATCGCCATTACTAGTAAAAGAACAAAAAATTCCATAAAAATATCCTATAGTTTGTAGACACAATAACTTTTGCAGAAACCAATCAAAATACGCTTATTGTGATTTTATTTACCAAAAATATGTAGCAGAATACATATAAGTGTAAATTGATGAAGAATCTTGGCAAATTTTCTGCTCTAAGCCTCAGCTTTAAAAACGCCCAACAATATGAATCCCATTGATTTCAATGGCCCCTGTTCACATCTGAGCATTCTGTGGCCTTAAGCAAAATGTCAGTCGCTCAAAAAAGCACATGAGCTTCTTTTTTGGCAGATTACAGGCGTTTTACTGCTTTTCATTGGCCACTTGTCAACTCTAAACGCCTGCACAAAAACGCAGCACAAACGTTGCAAAAACGCCAGGAAACCACCTGTAAAAATAGCAATGCCTAGATGTGAACGGAGCCCAAAACATTTTTTGATGTGACCTATGCATTTTCAAACACTCTCTCCTTGTTTTGAGATAAGGTGTCAACCACACAAGGAGAGCATTGTTTTTGAGGCTCGGTTCACACTTATGCGATGCGGGAAGGCTGTGAATTTGCAGCCTGTTCCCGCATCGCAAACACACCCTTGGCAGTTCACACTGCCATATGCGATAGGCTAGGGGTGTCAATGTAATGTTAACGACACCCCCAGTTTGATTGCATATCACAGTGCGATCTTACACTTCGCACAGGATCGGATTGCACAAGTGTGAACCACTGTGCGATCCGATCCTGTTGCGGCTCAAAAAAAGGGTCATGTGCGACTTTACTGCGGCTGCAGTGTGAATTTAGCCATACAAAGTGTATGGCTGAATTCGCACCGCACACCCGATGGCATGTAATGAAGGAGCAGTGCGCTCCGATATTACATGCGATCGCCGCAGCTGCACATATGTGAACCGGCACTAATTGGTCAATCAGCTCACGCACTTGTATTATGCCAGTTTACTGCCGCTATAAATTATACGTATATGCGATCTTATACTGTGCATAATGTGAGTGCAATATTTGTAGGCTTTTACTTTTGGTTGTAATACAATTTTGTCAAACGTTATTGCCCTATTGGAATCTTTTTTTGTTTCACATATATGGAGTGTCTTTGAGTCACTATTGAGGAGTGGAGATCATTGCTGGATATCTTTGAACCCTAGAGGGGTACATGCCTATTTTGCCGAAAATGAGAATGTGAGGCATTTATATTTGGTGAGTTGATACCTTATGGGGGAGTGCTGTCACCACCTTCACGTGGTGTGGTGGAAAGAATTTTGACAAGATTGATTCACCACGGACACATTTTCAATTTTTTGGGGTAATGGGGCATGCTGGAGGGCTTATCAATGATGGCTGCTGGGGGAAATATTGTGGCTGGAAGGAAACTATTTTTGTGGGTGGGTGGGGGGGTCTATTGTTGGTAGGGAGGTCTATTGGTTCTGGTGAGGGCCTATTGTTTATTGGGGGGTCTTGTGCTGCTGCCAATTAAATTGTTGCTGGGAGGGATCTACTGTTGAGGGAGAGGTCTATGTTTTTTAGCCACTGGGGGGGTCTATTGATGCTGGCTTCTGGAAGACCTGTTGTTGCTGCTGGGGGGTTCTAATGTTGCTGGGTGGATCTTTTGTTGTTGATGGTATTTTGTTGTGGGGGGTTCCATTGATGCTGGGTGGGGAATCTTTTATTGATTGGGGGTCTACTGTTGCTGGGTGGGGTCTATTGTTAGGTAGGGACGATTGTTACTGGGGAATCTATTGATGCTGGGTAGAACTATTGTTGCTGGGGTGGTGTCCATGGTTGCTGGGGAGGTTTGTTGTTGAGTGGGGGATCTATTTTTGCTGGGTGGAACTGTTGTTGCTGGGGTGGTGTCCATGGTTGCTGGGGAGGTTTGTTGTTGGGTGGGGGATCTATTTTTGCTGGCTGCAGAGAATCTATTTTACTGATTTTCTGGTTATTCTTAACAAATTCCATACAAAAATTTAACACCACAAAATACTTGGTGTCCTTTTGTGTATTCTACAAAAGGGGTGATACTGGGAGGTGACTCAGAAGGAGGAGTTCCTGTACTTTTGCTCTGAGAAAAAAAGCCCTATATATATATATATATATATATATATATATATATATATATACATATATATATATATATATATATATATATATATATATATATACACACACACACATACCTATACACATACACATAAATACATACATACATATATTTTGCAGTGTAGTTAGGGTACTATATACCACTATAGTTAGATTAAATAATCTAGTTTTTGTAGGGATATTTTTAAGTGTCAGGGTGACCGGAGTTTAGGGTGACCTGACTCTGCCATGCCTGGGTGACTGAACTCTGCCATGTCAGGGTGACCGTAGTGTAGTTTAGCTGACTCTCCCATACCAGGGTGACCGAACTCTGCCATGTCAGGGTGACCGTAGTGTGGTTTAGCTGACTCTGCCATACCAGGGTGACCGAATTCTGCCATGTCAGGATGACCCCACTATGCAGATTTTGGGTTAGAGGTATATATATATATATATATATATATATATATATATATATATATATATATAGCTATATATATATATATATATATATATATATATATACACTGTATATATATATATATGCATACATTCATATTGTTATTATAGTATTCAATTAGAAATAATACATAGAAACAAAGCACAAGTGCACAAATTTATATTGAAAATACAGAGCAGCATTAATCTGTGCCTTCTATATCTGCATTGATTTTGGCCTTTTAATGCATTAAAACATAGGTAAACATGTTATTTTAGTTAAAGTTGTTATTTTATGCTAATTTTTTCTTATTGGGTGATACAAATACCTGAAGCCGTACCCTGGAGATAAAATGAATGCAACGTCCTAACTACACTATATAAGCATTTTTATAAGCTTTCATCCTCACAGCCTTGACAGAAAATTACTCAGTTTGTTTTCCCTATTAAGCCTAATGAATTCTGGCAAAATGAAAGTTTTTTTTTAATAGTGCTTTTTATTTTTTTAGTTTTTTTTAAAGCCGGAGCTTGTTGCTGCTAAGTGGAACATTCACATTTGACTATTGTTCTCTAAAAACACATCTTTGTAATCGTGTAAGGTAATATCAGGTTATAACTTTTAAACTAAAAGTACATCAATGTACTTACTACAGATAGACTTTTTTAGTACCTTTCTATTTTAATGAAATACAAAACACCCCTACTTTTCCAATTGGCAGCTATATGTGCAATTATTAGAATCTCATCTCCAATGTGTCTGTGCACTGAGAAAAGTTAAACCATAAAAAAATAAAATAAAATACTATACCAAAGGGAGAACAACCTGTGAAAATCATAAGCAATCTCCACCCTGCGCCAAGTATGAAATGTGGTGGGAGGACCTCTGACGTGATGGGGGGACTTTGATTTGATGGGGGGGACTTCTGACAGGATGGTGGGGGCCTCTGATGTGATGGAGGGCCTCTGATTTTGTTGGGGGGGGGGGGGTTGGACCTCTGACAGGATGGGGAGACTTTTGGTGGGATAGCGGGACCTCTAATGTGAAGGGGGCCTCTGATGTGATGGAGGGCCTCTGATGTGATGGATGGCCTCTGATGTGGTGGGGGGGGACCTCTGACAGGATGGTGGGGGCCTCTGATGTGATGGAGGGCCTCTGATGTGATGGGAGGACCTCTGGTGTGATGGGGGGACCTCTGATGTGATGGGGGGACCTCTGATGTGATGGAAGGACCGCTGATGTGATGGTGGACCTCTAAAGTGATGGGGGGACCTCTGATGTGATGGAAGGACCTCTGATGTGATGGGGGGACCTCTGATGTGATGGAAGGACCTCTGATGTGATGGGGGACCTCTAAAGTGATGGGGGGACCTCTGACAGGATGGGGAGAGTTCTGGTGGGATAGGGGGACCTCTGATGTGATGGGGGACCTCTGACAGGATGGGTGGACCTCTGACAGGATGGTGGGGGCCTCTGATATGATGGGGGACATCTGATGTGATGGGGGGGACCTCTGACAGGATGGGGAGACTTCTGGTGGGATAGCGGGACCTCTAATGTGAAGGGGGCCTCTGATGTGATGGAGGGCCTCTGATGTGATGGATGGCCTCTGATGTGGTGGGGGGGACATATGACAGGATGGTGGGGGCCTCTGATGTGATGGAGGGCCTCTGATGTGATGGGAGGACCTCTGATGTGATGGGAGGACCTCTGATGTGATGGAATGACCTCTGATGTGATAGGGGACCTCTAAAGTGATGGGGGGACCTCTGACAGGATGGGGAGACTTATGGTGGGATAGGGGGACCTCTGATGTGATGGGGGACCTCTGATGTGATGGGAGGACCTCTGATGTAAAGGGGGACCTCTAAAGTGATGGGGGGACCTCTTACAGGGTGGGGAGACTTCTGGTGGGATAGGGGGACCTCTGATGTGATGGGGGACCTCTGACAGGATGGGTGTACCTCTGACAGGATGGTGAGGGCCTATGATGTGATGGGGGACCTCTGATGTGATGGGAGGACCTCTGACAGGATGGGGAGACTTCTGGTGGGATAGGGGGACCTTTAATGTGAAGGGGGCTTCTGATGTGAAGTTAATTTCATCACGGCAGTTGTGTATGTTGTCCAAGGCTCAAGTTTCCCATTGATAAGTAATATTTTTTACTTTTAACTGGGGTGCCTCTGGATTTTGCATACTTCTATGGGGTGTCTTGACTGAAAAAAGCTTGAGAAACACCAATAGATGATGTGGCTGCTTGGTGGAGCTACCCATGTGCTAAAGTCAAATATACACATAATGCTGCACATAGAAGCAACCTGCAATTCAGGTAAGAGGAGCAGTTTAGAGTTTGGGGTGTTTTATGTGACCACACTTTATGTTATACCCTAAAAAAGAACATAACATGAAACATGGTCTGAGGTGGATTTACCCATTAAATATGTTTCCAAGTATGAATCCGCTCTGTTTACTCTATTAAAACCAAATGTGACATTCTGAGACAGGAGCCTCAATCTGAAAATAAAAATAATAGGAAGGCAATGAAGTAGATTGCTGGTAGAGATGAGAGGCAGTCACGGGGGTTGCTGTTTTCCAGATCCTCCACCTCTGTGGGATCAGAACAGTCTATTAAATCCGCAAAACCAGAGTGTTACTGTCTGTACAGCAACCAGCAGAGTGGATCGTGCTTCATTATATTATAAGGGGCTTAACTTGTGGTTTTATTGGTCAGAGAGTGTCAGGATAATCTAAACAACCCTAAATCTTTACTTTGTGTCCAATAATAAAACCTATAACCATTGCCGTACTGTGTCACACTCTTTCAGTAATTAAATCAATAATAGTGATATCACTGTTAAATACAGCGCTGTAGTGTAATAAAATGTCCATACAGTGCAACGTTAACCAAAACCAGAGTCTCTGTAGTTAAACGTGAGAGAAAGACGAGCCATAGATGGTGCAAATTTCTTTCCTGCAGTCACAGATTGGACTGCACTGATGGACGCTGATAAGGCAGCAATGACAGGCATTGATGAAGCAGCACTGAAGGGCACTGGTGAGGTGGAACTGATAAGGAGGCACTATTATGCAGCACTGATGGGCACTGATAGGTGGCACTGATGGGAACTGATGACGCGGCACTGGTGGGCACTGATGAGGTGGCAATGAAGGGCACTGATGGGGTGGCACTGATGAGGAGGCACTAATATTCAGCACTGATGGGCAGTGATAGGTTGCACTGATGGGAACTGATGAGGGGGCACTGATGGGCACTGATGAGGTGGCAATGGAGGGCACTGATGAGGAGGCACCAATACTCAGCACTGGTGGGCAGTGATAGGTGGCACTGATGGGGACTGATGATGCGGCACTGGTGGGCACTGATGAGGTGGCAATGAAGGGCACTGATGGGGTGGCACTGATGAGGAGGCACTAATATTCAGCACTGATGGGCAGTGATAGGTGGCATTGATGGGAACTAATGATGTGGCACTGATGGGAACTGATGATGTGGCACTGGTGGGCACTGATGAGGTGGCAATGAAGGGCATTGATGGGGTGGCACTGATGAGGAGGCACTAATATTCAGCACTGATGGGCACTGATAGGTGGCACTGATGGGAACTGATGAGGGGGCGCTGATGGGCACTGATGAGGTGCCAATGAAGGGCACTGATGGAGTGGCACTGATGAGGAGGCACTAATATGCAGCACTGATGGGCACTAATAGGTGGCACTGATATGCAGCACTGATAGTGGGCACTGACTGATGGGCACTGATAGGTGACACTGATGGGCATTGAAAGGCAGCATTGATTGGCATAACTGATGGGCACAGATTGACCTTACTGCAACTTATAAAGTAAATAATGATAAACATTATAATATATTTTTTATGTTGTTTTCCATAGACAAATAGTTCCATCACAATCAGTGACCCGTCAGATTCGGTAATAAAGTGATGTTCCATCAGAACACCGCGACGCCCATCTTAAGTGCAGGGTGTACCAAGATGGGTGTCATGGTGTTCTGACTGAATGTCACTTTGTTACTGAATCTAACGGGTCACCGATTCTGATGGAACTATCTGTCCTGGGAAAACATAGCGGCTGCGCCCTTGCCCCGGCCATCTTACCTGCCAGTGTTTTGTTGAATGTTGATGGTGCGCTGACTCCCTCTGTCTTCTCTCCGCCCACTGACTTCTGGGAGGTATCGGATTTACACGAGTACAGGGGGGTATCGGCACTGATAATAGTATCGGTATCGGTGCAACCCTACCTAATACAAAAGCTGGCAATGGAGAGCCCTCCATCCATGCTGTTGGAATTGGTTGGAGGAATTTATTGAGTTTATCTCTTTAATTCCTATAACAGATTAGGGGGGCATCTGTTTTCCAAGTCATAACAGCGAATGATGAATTGTGTTACGTTATTATTATGTGCAGGTGTGAGCTTTGTTATATAATCAGAATGAGTCATAATCCTCACAACATCGATATCAAGACATCTATACATTTCATAGATAACAACCGAACGATGAAACAAAATTGCACGGTGCTGTAGAATGTCAGTTTTAAAGATACCGTATGTACCGTACCTGTTGCCAATGCACCGCTTTCGCGCTCAACGAGGAAGGGCTGGAATCACGGACAATTTGACTTTGTGATTTGTAGTACAATGATAATGTAACACTTTGTGCAAACACCTGGAATCCGCCCACCGTGTCTCTGGCGGCTTGGAATTGCCGGGAGATGGGTGGGTTTGTATACAGAGTATTTCCAACAATTATGTTTGCTGTGGAATCTGAAATACAAATGAGTACAACTGGAAATCACAGAAAAAATATTTTGTTAATGGTAAACTCCAGGCATATAGAAAAACATCAGCTAATGCAATTATGTGGTCATTAAACAACCATTAAAATTATGTTTAAATTCAGTTAATGTAATTATCAAAATTGATCATGGCTTTGGGCTCCTGAAATCCCCTGCACAGCAACATACAGACTGGAATTGGACATAACAATCTTAAAGCTGAATTCCAGGTATAGATATTTTTGCATATTACAATGGCCTACCTGAGAATAATGTAAATATACTCTTGAAGAGACAAGAACTCACTGCTCAAGGTGGTGTAATTGCCTGATGACTCACACCGGTGCATGCCCCGGCTCGCCTCCGTGAAAACTTGATAAAGGAAAAGGAATTGGCAGCACTCCAGGTTAAGTCAAAATCCAGATTTATTGACTGGACATCCAAATAGGACAATCGTGACAAGGTAGACGCGTTTCACACACTGACTGTGTTCTTAATCATTACACATACAGACTGGAATAGGACATAACAATCTTAAAGCTGAATTCCAGGTATAGATATTTTTGCATATTACAATGGCCTACCTGAGAACAATGTAAATATACTCTTACCAGCCACTTTAATAGGTACACTTTGCTAGCACCGGCAGTGCCATCTTAGGAGCAATAAAGGCCCCCGGGCAATGCAGTGCACTGGGGCCCTGCCTACACAATCACCCACGAGATTAAATATGGAAATTATCGAAAAAGGAGATATGTATTGGTACAGCAGTGCCAAGCTTTCAAGTTCGGTGGCTGGGTCCAGTGAACACACACACGGACAGGAGTTAAGCCTCGTACACACGCACCGATTGTTGGCCGACCGATCGGCCTTCTTTTGTCCAGTGTTGTTGTGTTGGTTGAAATGTGCTCTAGACTGCACACTAATTTTGTCAGCCAACAACAACCAACTTCAGAAGTGATGTCATGTTCTGGTCTACTTTTCGTGTGTTTTTTCTTCTCTGAGCATGCAAAGTCTTGCTCATCTGGCTTTTGTCGGCCGAAATCTGTACTGACTGACGAACAATCGGCCGTACTGGTGACGGCCAACAAAAATTTTATAGCATGCACACCAGATTTTGTTTGGCCGAAAAGTCGCAGTCGGTTGTCGGAAGCATCATACTAACAAGCCGACAATCGGCCGATCGGACGTTGGCCGGAAAATTTAAGGCCAACAATCGGTGCGTGTGTACGGGGCTTTAGACTTGACTGTCCTGTGTGTGCCTGTTCCCGTGGAGGTGGACAGGCATTCCTGCAGTTGTGGTCTCCCCCTCCATGGCCCAAGTGGCCTGACAGCAGGGCATGGCCGACAGGCGCTTGCCACCTGCTAAATTTGGCAGCTGGATGCACAAGGAAATCTGGACTAATGCTTGGCTGGGGCTGGGTCGCTGGGCAGGTGGGGCCCCCCGGGCAACTTCCCAGCATGCCCATTCAGAAAGATGGCCCTGAGCACCGGGTTGGAACACCTTTTGCCTTCAGAACAGCGTTATATCTTCATGGCATAGATTCAACAAGGTGTTGGAAACATTCCTCAGAGATTTTGGTTGATATTGACATAATAGCATCACGCAGTTGCTGCAGATTTGTTGGCTGCACATCCTTGATGCAAATCTTCAGTTCTACCACATCCCAAAGGTGCTTTATTGGATGAGATTTGGTGAGTGTGGAGGACATTGGCCTACAGTGACTTCATTGTCATGTTCAAGAAACCAGTGGTGAGATTATTTAAGTTTATTGACATTATCCTGCTAGAAGTAGCCATCAGAAGATGGGTACACTGTAGTCATAAAGGGATGGACATGGTTAGCATCAATACTCAGGTAGGCCATGGCATTTAAATATTGCTTAGAATTCTATTTCCTCCTCTCTCTGTTGGGGTCCCCAAAGTTCTGTTCTTGGACCTCTCCTATTTTTAATCAACACCTCCTCTCTGGGTCAGCTGATAGCCTCCCATGGCTTCCAATAATATCTCTATGCTTAAGACACCCAAATCTATTTCTCTACCCCTCAGCTCACTCCCTCAGTCTTCTCACGTATACCTAATTTACTAGCAGATATATTAGTCTGGATGTCACACCACTTCCTCAAACTTAATCTATCCAAAACTGAATAATTTTTCCTCCACTGTACCATGTGACCCTATCCCTAATCTCTCTGTCAAAATCGATGGCACAACTATCAGTCCATCCTCACATGCCAAGGTCCTAGGTATAGTCCTGGATGCTGAACTCTCCTTCAAGACCCATGTCCAGCCACTGTCCAAATCTTGCCGCCTCAACCTCTGCAACCTCTCCAAAATACGCCCCTTTCTAACCAATGACACAACAAAGCTCCTAGTTCACTCCTTAGTTATCTCTCGACTACTGCAATTCTCTTCTCATTGCCTTACCTCTACATAGGCTATCCCCCCTTCAATCCATCATGAAGGCTGCTGCCAGAATCTAATCATTCACCTTACCAATCGCTCAGTGTCCGCTACTCCTCTCTGTCACTCCCTCCACCAGCTTCCACTCACGCAACAAATTAAATTCAAAATACTAACAACAATTTACACAGGCATCCACAACTGTAGCCCCCAGCTACATCACTAACCTAGTCCAAAAATACCAACCTAATCGTTCTCTTTGTTCCTCTCAAGACCTCCTGCTCTCTACCTCCCTCATCCCCTCCTCCCATGGTTGCCTCCAGGACTTTTCCAGAGCCTCTAGAATCCTATGGAACTCCTTACCCCAATCTGTCCGATTATGTCCTAATCTATTAGCTTTTAGATGATTCCTGAAAACCCTTCTTTTTAGAGAAGCCTATCCCACTCATACCCAACTCCTTTTCTCCATCAGCTCATGCCCCACAGTTATTGCCTTTTGTTTCACTTGACCCTCCCTTCTAGATTGTAAGCTCTAATGAGCAAGGCCCTCTAATTCCTCCTGTATTGAATTGTATTGTAACTGTATTGTCTGCCCTCATGTAAAGTGCAGAGCAAACTGTTGGCGCTATATAAATCCTAATACACCATTACACCACCATCACCAACCTGAACCATTAAAACAAGGCAGAATGCTTTCATGGTATTTATGCCAAATTCTGACCCTTCCAACTGAATAACACAGCTGAAATCGAGACTTATCAGACCAGGCAATCCTCTATTGTCCAATTTTGGTGAGCCTGTGCGAATTGTAGCCTCAGTTTCCTGTCTGCCCATTCTCCTTTAACCTGTGACATCAACAAGGCATTTTCCTCTACACAACTGGATATTTTCTCTTTTTAGGACCATTATCTGTGAACCTAAGAAATGGTTGTGCGTTAAAATCCCAGTAGATCAGCAGTTTTTGAATTAACAGACCAGCCCGTCTTGCACCAACAACCATGCCACGTTCAAAGTTACTTAAATCCCCCTTCTTCCCCATTCTGATGCTCGGTTTGAACTTCAGCAAGTTGTCTTCACCATGTCTAGATGCCTAAATGCAGCACCCAGCTGTAGCTCCAGAGCCGGAGACAAAAAGTCTCCTGTACATTCAATTTGTGCCCTCATTCTCTTAGATCCCCCCCCCCCCTGCTATTAATCTCACCAGATATCTCTCCCCTTGGGGGGGAGCATGACTGGAGACACTGGGCACACTGCGTGCGTTTGCACTATCCTCTGGATGTGATGCTGCTTCCTATTGATATCATCAAAAATACCAACCAGGACAGTGGGAGACTGCATATGTATGCCAATATGTACTGTCACAGTACATATTGGCATTCATGGTTCTCTCAATAAACTGTAGCTCCCCAGTATCGGCAGCACTCTTGCAGCCCCAGACCATGACACTCCCACCACCATGCTTGACTGTAGGGAAGACACACTTGTCTTTGTACTCCTCACCTGGTTGCCGCCACACACGCTTGATGCCATCTGAACCAAATAAGTTTATCCTGGTCTCATCAGACCACAGGACATGGTTCCAGTAATCCATGTCCTTAGTCTGCTTGTCTTCTGAAAACTGTTCGCAGGCTTTTTTGTGCATCATCTTTAGAAGAGGCTTCCTTCTGGGACAACAGCCATGCAGACCAATTTGAGGCAGTGTGCGGCGTATGGTCTGAGCACTGACAGGCTGACCCCCCACCCCTTCAATCTCTGCAGCCTTGCTGGCAGCTCTCATAAGTCTTTTTCCCAAAGACAACCTCTGGATATGATGCTGAGCACGTGCACTCAACTCTTTTGGTCGACCATGGCGAGGCCTGTTCTGAGTGGCAAATGTCCTGTTAAACCACTGTATGGTCTTGGCCACCGTGCTGCAGCTCAGTTTCAGGGTCTTGGCAATCTTCTTATAACCTAGGCCTTCTTTATGCAGAAACAACGAAAAAAAAGCTGCGCTAGCCAAAAATGAAACAAATGAGCAGAGACAATCTATGTTTGATGAATAGATATGCTCAACAGAACAAATAAAGGCAGCCAGCACAACAGAAAACCAAATCCATAAATGCAAATCAAATATTAAGTGCAGCGCCTGATACATACACATTTAAGGGTAATATGGAAATTACATATAAGCATAAATGAACATTACTGATGCATAGAAAAACAGAAAACAGTCCTGGCATAAATCAGTCTCTGAGATGAAAGAAAAAATGTGATGATAGGAAGCCGCTCCCCACTGCAAGATGATAATCCACCACCATGTTGTTAATGAGCGAGGTACTCTTACCAACTGCGGTGGACCCTCAACTTAATGAAAGGTCAATCAGGCATGCAAAACAGGGATCAGCTCAGAAGATCATCAACATCCATCGACTCTCCATACCGGACTGAATATGATTGGATCGTATATGTAAACTTCCCCAACTCCTCCACAAGTTACTCATGCAAGAATAAAAGGGAATCCAATAGTGCAATACGTCCAACAAAGTATTTTATTGATAAAAAAGGCAGGTACTCACATATTGTCAGATGAAAAACAGCATGGAATAACAAAGATGGCCGTGGCGGAAGCGTGCTCACGTGCGTCATGTGTGACTGACGCATTTCGTCCTCATAGACGTTGTCGAAAGGCGCCTTTGACAATTTCACAATCACTGATTTATATATAAATATATATTGTAAAAAATAGAAAATATAAAAAATATATATATATATATATATATATATATATATAAAATATAAAAAAACCTTATCACCTAATTTTTTATATTTATATTTTATATATTTATATTTTTTACAATTTATATTTATCAGAGATTGTGAAATTGTTTATTTATGGTCATTATTTATACGTATATATATAACACAAGAAGACACTTACACTTCAAGCACTGGTCACTTTATTAAATAATCTCTCAATAAAGATTGTGACACTGTTTAGTGGTGGTAATTAATTCTCACATGCATACGTTCCTTAAGGCATTATATTAATTGCACACCACAAATAGAGCAGTGCCATACCCAGATTTCTGTCCACAGGCTTCACTAATGTATCATGAGCTGTAGATCTAGGAATTATTAGCAGGGGTTCCCTGAGACTGGGAAGTTATACCAAGAGTTCCTCCATGTTGAAAAGGTTGGGAAAGGCTGCTGTAGGTCATTCTTTATGTTATATGTCATTCGCACTTCGGGCCACCTTGAAATGTTCTATATGTCATGTCTTCTGGCACTCTGTGACATTGAAATGCCTGGAATCTTAGTCGTAATTGCATATTTTATACATAACAACTTTTAAAACCTTCTCCATTCATGGTATTTCCTTTTCCAGTATCTGAAGGTTTGTACTTAAGCTAATAATATGTAGACTTATTATTATTATTTTCTTTTTTTAATAAATACTGTTCATTTTTGAAAGCAGATATTAGTACTTTACTCCCACATATAGTTAAATATTTACTATTGTGCGGCCCATGCCTGGTCATATTCAAGGTCAGCACTTAATAGAGAGGCAGGAAGGCCCCCTAAGTACAGTTCTAATAGAAGCAGAAGCAAGAAAACTATAATTTTCGTAAAATTGCAGAGTTCGCTGTGTCAAATTATTCCAATATATCCGTTTGCCTCAATTTATTTGAAGGCTTTTTAGAGTCCATCAGGTTGTGAAACACACAAGCGAGAAATATCTTTATATTATCCATCCGCGGCAAATGCAAATCTCGTATATGCCCGAGCCGCCTCCCCCAGGGTCAGAGATGAGCGAGGTTCAGCTTTTCAGTGGCATTACATAAACATAAAACAAGAAAGCTTGCAAATAAATCAAGCCTGACACAAATGCCACAGGTTAGAGGGGCAGGACGCCCATAAAAATAAGCATGGATTAATTAACTTTTAGCAGTGAGCTGCGTAGCTCAAGCGAGCGGATCATGATTTAAAAAAAAACAGATGGCAAATTACAGAATCGAAAAGAGAAGTCCTCTTGGTCACAAAAAAAAAATGCATAAAAAAGTGGACTTCTGCCCAAATCTTAACATAAAGCTAGCTTAGGTGACACGGTCAGGGGTCAGGCTTGGAGAAAAGGAGCTATAGCAGTAGAGAGGCTCCAACAGACCAGCAGGATAGATTTAGCAGCAGGTCACCCTGGCACATGACATGGGCTCACCTGGGCTCAGTGGCGGCCGGTGTATATGGGGCGCAGGGGCGCCGGCCCCCCTATCCATGCGTCCGGTCCCCTAATCTACATGCGGGGCGCCAGACGCATGGAGTACAATGGGATTTTTTTTTTTTTAGCCATGTGATTAGAGCCAGAGGCTCTCACAGGCTAAAAAAAAGGGTGGACCCGAGGCGCAGAGCAGTGTGTCCCGAGCCCACCCATTGTGTGACAATAGCGAATGAAAATTTGCTATTGTCACACGGATCCTCCTCCTGGCCAATCAGGAAGCACGTCCGATACACACTTCCTGATTGGCCAAAAGGCAAACCCCATGCCATTGGCTGGGGAGGAGGACAGAGGACTCGCCGCCATGCTCCTGCCCGGCCCGCTCCTCGGAGAACATCGGGCAGTGTGCGGCGGGGATGTGATAGGAGGGAGGGATCTGATACTGGACGCAGTGGACGGAGTACGGAGAGGAACCCGATCCCAGGGGTGTAGAGCTGTGAGCACCGGACACCCCCGACACCGAGGTGAGTCCCGGGACCCTCACTGATTTACTCAGCCCTCTGTGTGTGTTTATTGGGGGAGCTAATACCGACCGATCGACGGACTGGTGGGGTGTTCGGTGTCCGCTAGACGTAGCCGGCTCCCCTCCCTACACGTGAGCTGGATGGAGGGAGCGGGGAGCTGCAGAGGAGCCGGGACTGGGATCGGTGGGATGGATGGAGGAGATCACACTTCCCCACACCCTCTACACGGTGTATGGCCACCAGACTCCATCATCATAAAGGGCCACATCCGGCCCCTGACACCTCCAGAGGGCCGCACTATAGCACCTCCAATATCAGTGGCTGCAATAGTAAGTAGGTGTCAGTGTCCATAATAATAACCCCATCATTGGTTTGTTTGTGCCCCCCCCCCCAAAAAATTTTTGAGCACCAGCCGCCACTGCCCGGGCTCCTGATGGTGGAGATGGGAGATGGGTTTTGCTGCATGTTAGTACCAGGTAATCAGTTTCAGCTGCTTTAGTGTTAATTACATGAACAACAAATTATATGAACAACATTTGCACTAGATGGGCATCATTATGGAATGGTTTTACAGGTGGAGGCCACTGACATTTTTTTCCTACTCATTTTTCTGACTGCTTTCACTAGTTTTGCATTTGGCTAGGGTCAGTGTCACTACTGGTAGTATGAGGCCATACCTTGACCCTATAGAGGTTGCACAGGCAGTCCCACTCCTCCAGGATGGCACATCAATACATGCCATTGCCAGAAGGTTTTCTGTGTCTCCCAACACAATCTCAAGAGCATGGAGGAGATTCCAGCAGACAGGCAGTTACACTAGAAGAGCTGGAAAGGGCCGTAGAAGATCCTTAATCCATCAGCAGGACCGGAATCTGCTCCTTTGTGCAAGGAGGAACAGGATGAGCACTGCCAGAGCCCTACAAAATAACCTCCAGCAGGCCACTGGTGTGAATGTCTCTGACCAAACAATCAGAAACAGACTTCATGAGGGTGGCCTGAGGGCCTGATGTCCTCTAGTGGGCCCTGTGCTCACTGCCCGGCAATGTGGAGCTTGATTGGCATTTGCCCTTGAACACCAGAATTGGCAGGACTTCCACAGATGAGAGCAGGTTCACTCTAAACACATGTGACAGACGTGAAAGGGTCTGGAGAAGCCGTGGAGAACATTATGTTGCCTGTAACATTGTCCAGCATGACTAGTTTCGTGGTGGGTCAGTGATGGTCTAGGGAGCCATATCCATGGAGGGACTCACTGACCTCCACAGGCTAGAAAATGCCACCCTGACTGCCATTAGGTATCGGAATTAAATCCTTGGATCCATTTTCAGACCCTATGCTGGTGCAGTAGGTCCTGGGTTCCTCCTGGTGCACGATAATGCCCGGCCTCATGTGTAGAGAGTATGCAGCCAGTTCCTGGAGGATGAAGACAACACTGCTCTTAAGAGCCGGTCCACACTAGCGCGACTTGTCAGGCAACTTGTCAGCCTGACAAGTCGCGCTCCCTCGCGGTCCATTGACCGCTACAGGACCCGTTCTAATAGGAGCGACACAAGTCGCTCCGACTTAGAAAAAGGGTCCTGTACTACTTCGGGGTGACCTCAGAGCGACTTGCATAGACTTCCATTATGTGAAGTCCCTGCAAGTCGCTCCGAAGTCGTGGTGCATGGTAATGCACAAGTCGCCCCCGAAGTAGTAAGCAGTCGTGTCGCCATAGTGTGAACCGAGCCTTACGGTTGTTTGTCACCCTAGGAGAGGAAGTATGTTAATGGCAGGATTAGCAAGTTAAAATTAAAAATAAAAAAAGTCCTCTGGTAAGCTGCAATGCTAAAAAAAAATTATTTTTGGTTTTAGTTGCCAAGTTATCGCTCAATAAACAGCCTCATAGCACCAATGCAAGACTAGCAATACTATGAGAATAAGGCAATTAAAAATGTGTTTGGTACAGTACATACCCAACATTTGGGCAGATGTAGGAACTAATAGAACTGTGTTAGGTCTACCTGTGTCTAATTGGCCATTTTGATAACACACCCCATCCAATCAGATAAGGTAGTGCAGCTGTGATAATGTTTCGCTCACTCTTGTCTCTTGCCATTACTATGAATACTACTATACATAATTGCCGGGTAGATGTGACTTATGCCTAAACATTTTGCCTCAGTGTCAATGCAGGTAAATGGATGGCCCAGGGTGAGTCGTCAATTTAGAAGTCCAATTTTCTCAGCATCACCATTTATACCAATAACTCAATGCTTTTAAAAACACATCACAACTTAACGTGTGCAAGTGTAGGAGGAACTGAGCCGTTCTGAGTAATCCACACACAATAATTGCAGGATTCCGCTAACTGTCGCTCACGATGATGCAAACACTATGAAATTATTTTATTTTTCCTTTTTTTTTTTTGCAAAGGAATTTGGATACAACAAAGAGAGAAATGTTTAAAGCTGTACTCAAGGAGATGGAAATCATCTACCCCTCTACTCAGCAAGGTTTAACTGCTCGTGTTTCCTAGGGGTTGATAGATAAGGTGGTGAGAAGTAAAGTAATAGACCTACCTTATGCCTCGCTTCCGTAGGCTTCCTCCTCTGCATGCAGCTGGTTCCCCAGACCAAGCCACGACAGTCGGTACACTATATTACCAAAAGTATTGGGACACCTGCCTTTACAGGCACATCATTTTTAATGGCACCACAGGTGCTATGTATTTTTTATACTCCACTGATGCCGGGGTATTTTTTACTCCCACTTGCCACAGCTCGGCACTTCTAAAGTCTGAAAATAAACTGGCTCGTAGTTTAGAAAGTTTGGTTTGATTTTAATGTTTAACCACTTTACCACCGGAGGATTTTGCTGTCTTATGTCCAGGCCACTTTTTGCGATTCGGCACTGTGTGAATTTAACTGACAATTGCGCGGTCGTGCGATGCCGTACCTAAACGAAATTTACGTCCTTTTTTTCCCACAAACAGAGCTTTCTTTTGGTGGTATTTGATCACCTGTGCGATTTTTACTTTTTGCGCTATAAACAAAAAAAGAGCGTTTATTTTGAAAAAATAACAATATTTTTAACATTTTTTATATGAAATTCCCCCCCAAAAAAATTTAAAAATCTAAATTTTTTAAAATTTTTGGCCAATTTGTTTTCTGCTACATATGTTTGGTAAAAAAAATCACAATAAGCGTATTTTGATTGGTTTGCGCAAAAGTTATTGCGTTTACTAAGGGAAAGATTTCTGTCATTTTTGGTGGGTTTTTTTTAACGAGTAATGGCGGCGATCTGCAATTTTTTTTGCGGGACTGCGACATTGCGGCGGACAGATCAGACCCTTGACTGACATTTTTTACACTTTTGGGGTTACCAGTGACATTTCTACAGTAATCAGTGCTATAAATATGCACTGTTACTGTAAAAATGACACTGGCAGGGAATAATGTATGCCTGGTGCTTACTAACGTGTGTGGGGGGAGGTGACTAAGTGACACAAGGACAGATCGCATGTTCAGCTATGCTGAATCCTGCAATCTGTCACTCCTTGTCACTTAGCGGGCGGATCTCCAAACTCGATTCCCCGACGATCGGGGAAGAGCAGCGACGATCGCCGCCGCTCCTCCCCTCGCCCGACTCCCGCTGTGACTGAAAACAGGGGGAGGAGTCCAGCGACGTAGGTCTACGTCGCTGGACGGAATCGAGCCACTTTTCCACAGTACAGTCCCAGTGACTGGTCGGCAAGTGGTTAAGTCAAACTGATTGTATATATACTATATTACCAATAGTATTGGGACGCCTGCCTTTAAACACACATGAACTTTTATGGCATCCCAGTCTTAGTCCGTAGGGTTCAATATTTATTTGGCCCACCCTTTGCAGCTATACCAGCTTCAACTCTTATGGGAAGGCTGTCCACAAGGTTTAGGAGTGTGTCTATGGGAATGTTTGACCATTCTTCCAGAAGCGCATTTGTGAGGTCAGGCACTAATTGTGGATGAGAAGGCCTGGTTCGCACTCTGCGCACTAATTCATCCCAAAGGTGTTCTATCGGGTTGAGGTCAGGACTCTGTCCAGGCCAATCAAGTTCCTCCACCCCAAACTCACTAATCCATGTCTTTATGGACCTTGCTTTGTGCACTGGTCCAAATCATTTGGTGGAGGGGGGATTATGATGTGGGGTTGTGTTTTCAGGGGTTGGGCTTAGCCTCCTAAGGCATCAGCATACCAAGACATTTTGGACCACTTTATGCTCCCAACTTTGTGGGTACAGTTTGGGGATGAACCCTTCCTGTTCCAACATGACTGCTCACCGGTGCACAAACAGAGTCCTGACCTCAACCTGATAGAACACCTTTGGAATGAATTAGAGCTGAGACTGTGAGCCAGGCCTTCTCTCCAACATCATTGCCTGACCTCACAAATGCACTTCTGGAAGAATGATCTAAAATTCCATTGACACACTCCTAAACCTTGTGGACAGCCTTCCCAGAAGAGTTGAAGCTGTTATAGCTGCCAAGGGTGGGCCAACTCAACATTGAACCCTAAGGACTAAGATTGAGATGCCATTAAAGTTCATGTGCGTGTAAAGGCAGGTGTCCCAATACTTTTGGTAATATAGTATATATACAATCAGTTTGACTTAAACAATAAAATCAAACCAAACTTTCTAAACTACGAGCCAGTTTATTTTCAGACTTTGGAAGTGCTGAGCTGTGGCAAGAGGGAGTAGAAAATACTCCGGCATCAGTGGAAGTTGACAATGTCTCAGACTTGGTGGTTAGTAGGTGTAGAAAAATTACATAGCACCTGTGACTAGTAGGATGAGAAATAGTGCCCCATTGTTGGTGTCAGTGGGAGGAAGAGTGCCCCATCCTTGATTCCAATAAAAAAAACATCAGCCAAGAGGCACTGGGACTTTGATATAAGTTTAAGCAAGTTAGTAAGAGTGCAAGAAACATTTGAGGAGCCCACTTGCTTAGCTTAGGCTGCTCACAACAAGCAAGGCTACCCTAGTGTGGGTACTTCAGCAGGTTGCCAAGAAAACATGTGCATATATGGAATCGTTGATGTCAGTGGGAGGAATAGTGCCCCATCATTGGTGTCAGTGGAAGGAATAGTGCCCCATCATTAGTGTCAGTGGGAGGAATAGTGCCCCATCATTGGTGTCAGTGGGAAGAATAGTGCCCCATCATTGGTGTCAGTGGGAGGAATAGTGCCCCATCATTGGTGTCAGTGGAAGGAATAGTGCCCCATCATTGGTGTCAGTGGAAGGAATAGTGTCTCATCATTGGTGTCAGTGTACGGAATAGTGCCCCATCATTGGTGTCAATTGGAGGAATAGTGTCCCATCATTGGTGTTAGTGGGAGGAATAGTGTCCCATCATTGGTGTCAGTGGGAGGAATAATGCCCTATCATTGGTGTCAGTGGGAGGAATAGTGTCCCATCATTGGTGTCAGTGGAAGGAATAGTGTCCCATCATTGGTGTCAGTGGAAGGAATAGTGCCCCATCATTGGTGTCAGTGGAAGGAATAGTGCCCCCCTTAGTTGGTTTCAGTGGAGGGAATTATACCCCGTGGTGGTGCCAGTGGAAGGAATAGTGCCCCGTTGTTGGTGTCAGTGAAAGAAATCATACCCCACTGTTGGTGACAGAAGAAGAAATGGTACTCCACTGTCAGTGTCAGTGGAAGGAATGTTTCCTCACTGTTGGTGTCAATGGGAGGAATAATGCCTCATATTAGTGGAAGGAACAATGCCCCAAGGGCCAGGTAGTTGCAAGCAAAGGACCACATCAGGCCCGCATGCCACATTTTGGAGACCACTGATTTAAAAAAAAAATGACACAAATACTATTCAAGTAACTCCCCCCCCCCCCCCTTTGCTGCCTGCAAGACTGCTGGTTCTGCATTGTATGGGGAGATGCCAAGGGCCCTCCTGGGAGTATTGAACTCTGGAGAAGAGCACTGGCTGCTGGTAGAGCAAGGAATAAGATATGTAGTGTATCGAAAAGGGTGAGTATATCAATTTCATCATCTTCTAGGCAAAATCAGTGGGCAATCCTTGTGGTGGGTTGGGGTGACCCACTGCTAGGGTATATTTTTTTGTCCCCCGGCGTTAAGCTTTAATACATACTGGTGCAGTTTGTTTTATTAGGAGGATAAAATAGCATAAAATATTTACAAACTTGGTATGTAATTGTAAACCTACCATTGTTTGCCCAATAAACGTGCTTGACTGGCTAGAATCCACATAAAGTGCAATGAATGTCATTGGAAATATGAACACAGTGTTTGCTTTGTAATTATAGACACTAAATATAAAACTGCATGAGATTTACTGGAGAGGAGAAAGAAGGCGAAGGGTACGACAGACCGAAAGGCACTTGATTCTGTGAATGTGATTTGGCAAAGCTTCCGACTGATTCTGAATTCCAGAGATGGTCCATTGGGTTTGCAGATTTGCATACCTGCCAATTGTACCAGATATGCAAGGACAGTGTAACATCTTGGAGCTTTCTTATCAGATCAGAGGTGCCTCCATCATATCAGGGCACCCCTTTACATCAGAATCCCCCCCCCCCTTTATGTCAGTGGCCCCCTTCATTCTACAGTTCCCTTTATACATCAGAGTACCCCCATACATCAGTCTCCCACTACATCAGAGCCCCCCATCTCATCATAGTACCCCAATCTTATTAGAGTCTCTCCATCAAATCAGAGTGCCCCAGTTGAGTCCCCTCAACACTGAGCCCCCAATCGCACAATCTGCCCAACAGTGAGCCCCCAATCGCACAGCCCCCCCAATCACTGAGCCCCCAATCGCACATTCCCCCAGTCACTGAGCCCCTCAGTCACACAACCCCTCAATCACTGAGCCACAAATTTCACAGCCCTCCCATCGCTGAGCCACTCAATAATACAGCCCCCCCCATGACTGAACCCAAAATCCCACAGTCCCGCCATCACTGTGCCCCTCAATCACACATCCCCCATCACTGAGCCTCCAATCACACATCCCCCCATCACTGAGCCCCCAATAACACAGTCCCCTCATCACTAAGTCCCTCAATCACACAGCCCCTTATCACTAAGCCCCCAATTACACAGTCCCCCCCATCACTGAGCCCCCAATCAAAAAGTCCCTCTATCAGAGAGCCCCATGATTACACAGTCCCCTCTTTACATCGGAGCCTGACCTTTTGGCTCCAGCTGCAAGGCAGAGCATGGGATGTAGAGGAGGTCTGGAGAAGGTGGACTTTCATCCTCTCCTGAAAGCTGGGGGAGATGGCCCTGCACATTGCCTGCCCTTGATTACCACCTTGCATTGCTATGGCCTCTAACACAATGATGCTATGTCCTGACCCTAGAGCTTCATTGGTTGTTATGGTGCTGGTAGATGGCCTGACTGCACTACGGTAACTCATGATGCTGATCCAGGCCAAACTGAGTCCTGTGCTTGCTGCACCTCGTGGAAACCAAAACGGTAACCCTGTTGAGGTACAGTGACATAGCTAATATTCCATAAGCCATAACTAGCCAAGAACCTCAATCTTTAGGGGAAGGCAACTATAGGGGGACACTGATATAATCAATGTACCTGCATTTAGGGCCGGGACAGGAAGTTGGCAGGAGGGGCGGCTGCCATGATCGCAGCTGTTTACTGTATGGATGGGGGTGCCAGCCAGCTCATTCTAAAACAAGGCATTTAAGCAAGGGGATGACTGCTGGGGTTAGCATCCCCTAAGCTTGCACAAAAATAAGCAGGGGGGTGCAGTTTGGCTTCTTTGCCCTGGACACTGAGTGACCTTGTCCTGGCACTGCCTGCACTGATAGAGAGAAAGTAGTACAAGGTAGAATATGGTCATCATAACTGCTTTCAAGAATGTCTCCTTTTAGCGGCATTCTAGCTGTATGCAGTATTATGCGTTCACATCTCATTCAGATGGCAGTATGACAGTCTTAGGGACAGCTGTGAACCACTCAGGTGCATACAAATTAGAATTTTACAGCTTGGCACAAAAACAAGCACAAATACACAAAACTGTGCAACATGTTTTATAACGAGAGACATCTTACACACCTTTCAGCAGAAATGCCGGAAGGATAAGAGAACGCGGGAGGAAAGATCACGTCGGCTGACATCTTTCTACCAAAATTAATTTGCAGAGAACCAACCCCCTGTGTTGTTTTTGATTTTTGTTTATCCTAAAACTTTTTTTTAGTTAAAGTAGATGTAAACCCAGTCATTGAAAGTCAGATCTAAACCCCCGAGTGGAGAGCTGTACCTCCAGTGGCGTAGCGTGGGTTGTCAGCGCCCGGGGCAAGGTAAGTCATTTGCGCCCCCTACACAAATCTACTAGACCACTACACTGACACCTACACTGGCCTAGCTGATCACCCTACCTGATTCCTACACTGACCTACCTGACCACTACACAAACCTACCTGACAATTACACTGACCACTACAGAGACCTACCTGATTTCTACACTAAGGATGGCTGAGCAGGCTCCTAAATGGCAGCATGACACTGCGCCCCCCCAGATTTTGCGCCCGGTGCGGCTGGCCCCCCCAGCACCCCCCACTCTACGCCACTGTGTACCTCTGACTCATAGAGAGTGTGAGATCCGACAGCAGCTTGCATAGGGAGCACAGCAGTAATGCTCTACTGCATGATAACAGGGCGTTTGTGTAAAGTTAGGTTCACCTTGTGCATGTAGGGAATGCAACCCCCCAACCCATGGGGTCCTCCTTGCTAAAGGACAGCATGTTTCTGTGCATGTTGGGAAAGCACATCATTTTGTTCCAGTTTGTGGCCTGCTGGGGGCTGGGCCAAACAACGGGGGGTGGGCGACAGGTGGGCAAACCAGCAAAAGCTGCACTGCCATCCTCCAACCACTAGTGGGCATCCCATTCCCTTCTCCTAGCACCACTACTCCCTTCCTCTAAGGGAGGGAGGAGAGCCGGTGTTCTGCTGAAATCTCCAACCACGTCACTTCCAGTGACTATCCAGCAGCAATAATTGGAGATTTCGACCAGTTGGTGTTTTCACAGAACACCGGCAACCTATACACTCCGGTACATCTATGATGAGTGGACATTTTTAGTCCACCCGAAGGTAACCAACAATATGGCTGCCCCCTAGGCGGCGACAACTTTTTTCCTCCCTACCCGGTGTTCTGTCAAAACAGCTAACTCATTGTGTAACATAGTGTATACACTGCCGGTGTTCGCTGAAAACACCAACTTGTCAAAATCTCCAATTAACCACTTTACGACCGCCCGCCGCAATTATATTGCAGCAAGCAGCCGCTCCTGCGCAACCTGCCGTAGGTATACATCGGTTGTGCGCAGGCAGCTGGGGGAGAGCGCAATTTGGCATGTTCGCTCCAGGCTCCAGATGACCTTGTCCTGGCCTCCCCATTTGGGCACAGACATTTGGGCAAGGCCGCAATCTGCCCTTTAACCTCTTTACAACCGCCCGCCACAGATGTACTGCGGCAGGCAGCCGCTCCTGCATGAATCGCCTTCATTGTACATCAGTCGTGAGCAGGAGGCTAGGGGGCGAGCGCGCGCCGCCGGCAGCACACTCCCACCCCCGCTCATCAGCGGGGAAGCCGATGGACGGGGCAGGTGGCTCCGATTGCCGCCTGACAACCGCGATAGTTCACCGCTGAGAGAGAAGGACGGTCGGCTGTTGTATACACAGCTGGCCGTTCTTCTCCCTGGAATGATCACAGCGCCCATGTGATTCTTCTATATAGGATCACAGGTCTCTATGATCATTTCACAAGCCACCCCCCCCCCAGTCAGAATCACTCCCCTAGGCTCACATTTAACCCCTTGATCACCCACAATGTTACCCCTTCCCTGCCAGTGTCATTAGTACAGTAACGGTTCATAATTTTAGCACTGATTACTAGGGATGATCGAACGGTTCGGGTCGACCATCGGTTCGACCTGAACATTGACTGTTCGAAATTCGGCCGAATTCCGAACTTTTTGCTGAAAAAGTTCGGAATTCAGCAACCAGAACTGACCAAAATGCAATGGGACAGGAACTAGGCTTTAAAAGCCTGTGATTGAACCAGAACCATCAGTAAAAGCCAATTGAGGGGGCAGGAGGATGCTAGGAATGTGATTGGAGTGACTAGGGGGTCCAGAGGCCAATCAGCAGTGAATACGCCCCCTAGTACATAACATAGCCCCGCCAAATCTCTAGCATTGTAGTACAGGGATGTGGAAGAGAGTGGAAGCAGTTCTGTTACTCCTGCTTCAAAAGTGTCATTTAGCAATTATTAGTGTGAGGAAAGGGATATCTAGTGTAGTTAGGGTACTATTTTCCACTATAGTTACATTTAATAATCTAGTTTCTGTAGGGAAAGTGTTAAGTCTCAGGGGACCGTAGTGTAGTGTAGGGTTAACTGACTCTAACTGCTATGGCAGGGTGACCAAACTCTTCCATGTCAGGGTGACCGCCATAGAAAAATGATCATTTGTATTAGAATTGCAGTGGAGCAGGATAGTGGCTTCGCTACTTTCACACCTGGTCGTTTTTGTTGCAGGCGTTTATTGGGCTTTTTAGTGGACGTCTTTGGAGGCAGGCACGACATCTGAACTTCTGTGTAGGGGTATATATACACACACACACACATGTATGTATATATACACATACACATATATAGGTGTGAAAGTAGCAGAACCCTATGCCTGCGCTAATGAAATTATTTGCAAGCATAGGGCTTCGCTCCTATCACACCTATATGTGTGTATGTGTATAAATACATATATGTATGTGTGTATATAAACCTCTATACAGAAGTTCAGATGTTATGCCTGCCTCCAAAGACGCCCAAAAAATGCCCAAAAAAAACGCCTGCAACAACACATCTGGGCGATCAAATACCACCAAAAGAAAGCTCTATTTGTGGGAAAAAAGGGACATCAATTTTATTTGGGTACAGTGACGCAAGACTGCGCAATTGTCTGTAAAAGTAACGCAGTGCCGTATTGCCAAAAATGGCCTGGCCATTAAAGGGGGCAAATCCTTCCGGTCCAGAACTGATTAATTACAATATGATTTGTGTCGCAATTGTATGCGCTATATTATTTTTTCTTTATTTGCTATTTTTTTTCCCCCATGAAAGTGGAGTTACCCTTTACTGGTTAAGGACATGAATGATTAAATCCAGCTTTGGCATAGTAAAATACTTCTAAGTGATACAATTCTGTTTGGTAAGTTACAGCTGGGAGCAATTTCCAAGCCAACTTTGCCTGCTAGTAGAGGGTATCTTTGATGAGATAGAAGCTTTCTTCCATTGCCGGGAGATCCCGGTGAGAATGGCAGGGAAAGCTGGCTAATTGCACCCAGTGATCGCTGTGTTTATATGTACAAACACTCGGCAGTGATAACACAACAATTTGAAGTCAGGCTGAGAGAAGGAACAGATTATAACCCACTTTAACCTGCAATTAGCGGGGAAGTGAAAGCCCGAAGTGAGCTCTATCCATTAAGCCGCACACATTCCACTCACGGCTAAACATCGCCTCCTCCTAGAATTTTTTTTTGTTGGAATGAATTTTAAAAAGTGCCATTGCTTTTATATCTTTAGCCTTCTTGATTTAGTAAATACACTGCGTAAATAAGAATTTCAAGTAGGCTCCATTTCTTTACAACACAGTCAGCGTAATGACATGCTTCACGCCGGCCTTAATAACTGAGCTGTTGTTTTGCTACCCGTTTTTCAATGGAGGCATACAGACCTGTAACAGCTATAAAGTCATCCACTGCAATAACTAGATCTAGGTTGGGTATTGAGAAGCCCCTAGTACAAAAGTTCATATCACTCAAGAGTCTATTTGAAGTGTTTATTGGTTTCCTACGTGTTTCGGAGGAAAAGCCTCCCACTTCCTCAGGACTACTATACAAGAGAACAATAAAAAGGGAAACATGCCATAAATATCTCATATTAAAAATGATTGTATTGTACAGTATATTATGGTATTTTTTGTTTTTTTTTGCCGGTTATTTGTTTTTGTATTTGCTGTTTTATTTGTTAAGGGTATCTTTTTTTTCTATTTATTTTTTTATTTATTATATTTTTTTTTAATTCAATTACATTTTTTTAAAACCTTTAAAAAGAAACAAAGTTCCTTCAAATAAACATATTACAAAAACAATTTTGTAAGGGTATCAAGTAAAGCCAGTGCATTTCGGAGGAAAAACCTCCCACTTCCTCAGGACTACTATACAAGAGGACAATAAAAAGGGAAAGAAACCATAAATATCTCACATTAAAAATGATTGTATTGTACAGTATATTATGGAATATTTTTTTGCAAGTTATTTGTTTTTGTATTTGCTGTTTTTTGGTTAAGGGTATCTTTTTTTTTTTCTATTTATTTTTTTATTTAATATCATTTTTATTAAATTCAATTAGATTTTTCAAAACCTTTAAAAAGAAACAAAGTTCCTTCAAATAAACATATTACAAAAACAATTTTGTAAGGGTATCAAGTAAAGCCAATGCATTTCGGAGGAAAAGCCTCCTACTTCCTCAGGGCAGGTGTACAAAAGAACATTAAAATGTGAAACATACCATAAATATCACATATTAAAAATTATTGTATTGTACAGTATATTATGGTATATTTTCCCGCCCATTTTTTTTTTGTATTTGCTGATTTATTGGTTAAGGGTATCTTTTTTTTTTATATTATTTTATTAATTTAATTTAAGTTTTACAAAACCTTTAAAAAGAAACAAAGTTCCTTCGGATAAAAATATTACAAAAACAATTTTGTAAGGGTATCAAGTAAAGCCAACGTGTATCGGAGGAAATGCCTCCCACTTACTTCTTCAGGCCCATTATACAAGAGAACAATAAAAAGTGAAACATACCATAAATATCTCATATTAAAAATGATTGTATTGTACAGTATATTTTGCCGGTTATTTGTTTTTGTATTTGCTGTTTTATTGGTTAAGGATATCTTTTTTTTTTAGATTATAATTGTTATTCATTTCAATCAAATTTTACAAAACCTTTAAAAAGAAACAAAGTTCCTTCAAATAAACATATTACAAAAACAATTTTGTAAGGGTATCTAATAAAGCCAACATGTTTCAGAGGAAAAGCATAACACTTCATCAGGGCTATCATACAATAATGAACAATCAGGGCAATTATACAATAAAGAAAAATAAATAAATAAAGAACAATAAAAAGTGAAACATGCCATAAATATTGCATATTTAAAATGATTGTATTGTACAGTATATTATGGTATATTTTGCCAGTTATTTGTTTTTGTATTTGCTGTTTTATTTGTTAAGGGTATATATATATATTTTTTTTATTATAGTTTTTATTCATTTCAATCAAATTTTACAAAACCTTTAAAAAGAAACAAAGTTTCTTCAAAGAAAACATATTACAAAAACAATTTTGTAAGGGTATCAAGTAAAGCCAATGCATTTCGGAGGAAAAGCCTCCCACTTCCTCAGGGCAGGTGTACAAAAGAACAATAAAAAGTGAAACATACCATAAATATCACATATTAAAAATGATTGTATTGTACAGTATATTATGGTATATTTCCCCGCCCATTTGTTTTTGTATTTGCTGATTTATTGGTTAAGGGTATCAAGTAAAGCCAACGCGTTTCGGAGGAAAAGCCTCCGACTTCCTCAGAGCTACTGTACAAGAGAACAATAAAAAGCGAAAGATACTATAAATAACTCATATTAAAAATTGTTCTATTGTACAGTATATTATGGTATATTTTGCTGGTTATTTGTTTTTGCATTTGCTGTCTTATTATTTAGGGGAATCAAGTAAAGCCAACGCGTTTCAGAGGAAAAGCCTCCCACTTCCTCAGGGCTACTGTACAAGAGAACAATAAAAAATGAAACATACCATAAATATCTCATATTAAATATTACTGTACTGTACATTATGGTATGTTTTGCTGGTTATTGGTTATCATATTTGCTGTTTAATTGGTTAAGAGTATCAAGTAAAGCCAACACATTTTGGAGGAAAAGCCTTGCTGACTCTCCACAGGCAGCGTTATCTCAGATTAAAGAAGTCTCAGATTAGAGTCCAGCCAGCCGCTTTAGTAAGAATGTTTTTTTCTTGGCTTCTTAAAGGTGAAACGACATTTCTATCCCAAAGCCTCATTAGCTAGAGTGAAGCAGGAAATCAATCTGTAGGGGAGGGGCTGGAAGTGTCCATCAATTAAAAAAAAAATAGCAGTGGGAAAACATCCTTATAAGATCCATGCATAGAACACCATGCATTGAATGAGACATACCGTCCACCACCACTGCCATTTACAGCAGCAGAAAAGAAGAGAAATAATTAGGATGGGAAAAGAGGCATTTAGTGTGACCTGTGTCAAAAGCAGTAACCTTTTAATCTAAAATCAATTGCTCTCCTATTTGTGCTGTAAAAGCTGCAGATGCAACAAATATCAGCGGTTTCTTTGCTCCTGCAAATTAGCAAGTAAACTTTTTTTTTTTTCATCAATTTGTACTATGTGAGCGGTTTCTTCACAGTCAGATGCAATAAATGCAAACGCAAAATCTCACCATCAGTCATAGAAGTGCTTTTGGCAAACAAATTATTGGAAATTCTTTATGCAAATAAAAAAAAAGAATTTATATATAGTACTGTGTATATATATATATATATATATATATATATATATATATATATATATATATATATATATATATATATATATATAGGAATACTTCAATACTTCTGATTAGCATGTATTCTATGGACTTTTTCTAATACATTTTATGTACAGCAATCCCTGTGGATTTTCTTCTATATATGGGAAGTGGGACGGCCTTGTTGCTTTTGCACTGAAACAAATACTGCTGTGCTGTTCACTATATATATATATATATATATATATATATATATATATATATATATATATATAGATATATATAAAATGAAAATATAATGAATTGATTAATATGATATTGATTGATTTATTGATTAATATAATATGTCAGGTTTTTAAATTATAAGTAATATTTAATATTACATTATAACTAAATATATATATATATATATATATATATATATATATATATATATATATATATATATATATATATATATATATATATATATTTAAAATGAAAATATAATTAATTGACTAATCTAAGATGTCAGGTTTTCAAATTACTGTATACCGTATATACTTGAGTATAAGCCGACCTCGAATATAAGCTGAGGCACCTAATTTTACCACAAAAAAACTAGGAAAACATATTGACTCGAGTATAAGCCTAGGGTGGGAAATGCAACAGCTACTGGACCCAACTGGACCACCACGAGACCCAAAACAGGGGCTGCGGAAATGGTACAGGAGATGCAGGGCTGTGGGCATGGTACAGTAGATGGTACAGGAATGACACAGGAGAAGGTACAGGGATGGCACAAGAGATGGTACAGACATGGCACAGATGGTACAGGCATGGCACAGATGGTACAGGCATGGCACAGATGGTACAGGCATGGCACAGGAGATGGTACAGGCATGGCACAGATGGTACAGGCATGGCACATGAGATGGTACAGTCATTGCGCAGATGGTATAGGCATGGCACAGGAGATGATACAGGCATGGCACAGGAGATGGTACAGGCATGGCACAGGCATGGCACAGGAGATGGTACAGGCATGGCACAGATGGTACAGGCATGGCACAAGAGATGGTACAGGCATGGCACAGATGGTACAGGCATGGCACAGGAGATGGTACAGGCATGGTACAGGAGATGGTACAAGCATGGCACAGGCATGGCACAGGAGATGCAGTGATGCGGGCATGGTACAGGAGAATCTCCTGTACCATGCCTGCAGCACTGCCTCTCCTGAGAAGATGTGGGGGCTGCGGAGGAGTATCACTTACCTTTCCGCCTTACATTTAAAAATGGCGACCCCCGCCACCAACATGTCACCGCGCATGCGCCGTCTGCCTGGGAATAGTCAAACGTGTACGGGCTTTCCCGAGCAGGGGCGGCGCATGTACACTGACCGGGGGAAAAGGTAAGTGAGACCGTGATTTGAGTTTAAGCCGAGTGGGGCTTTTTCAGCATATATGTATATATATATATATATTACTGTAATAATAATAATAATAATAATAATAATAATAATAACAATAATATAACATAATAAAAAATAATAATAATACATAATACAGATATAAAAAATAAAAGGTGAAATAATATAATATAAAATAATATAATAACATATATTATAATGCAAAATAATAATAATACTAATAATACTAATAATAATAATATATTTAATAATGAGGAATAGTAATAATAATAATAATAATAATAATAATAATAATAATAATAATAATAATAATAATAATAATAATAATATATTAATATTAAAAATAAATAATACAGACATAAAAAAATAAAGACTAAAATGATAAAATAGAAAAAAAAAAAGTTTTATTACCGTGGCAGTGTGGAGTATGTAGCATGCAAATGCCTGGGCTCTACTATTGGTACTAACAACAAATAATGCACACATATGTGGTATGCCTGTCAGGAGTAGGAAAAAAAAATATTTTGTTTTTGGTGGTGCATCAATAGATTCCCATGATATGAAATTAGGACTCAGAAAGAGCTACTCAGTTTTTTTGGACTTATATAAACATTGTATAAAAAGAAAAGTGAACAAAGTCTGCATGAGCCATGCTGAGATCCAAGCAAGAGCAAGGGTTACCCGGGCCATGTGACTATTCCTATAAGTGGACATACTGGCAATTTGTACTTTAATTATCTATACTTAACTTTGTCCAGTAATTATCTATACTCAACAAGCATTAAACCAGTTTTAAAACCATTGGGAGCACTCTATAATCAAGGTCAGGTCTGTAAAGAAGATAGGCTAGGTAGAATAATCTCACTTCACGATTAAAGCAGAATTCCAGGGATGAAAAATCTTTATCTTTGAAGGGGGTCCCCTATTCCACTATCAGGGTTAAATGAAAGGGATGATGAATAAGGGGATATTCTTACCATGTTTTCCTATGCCATCCAGTATCATGAAGATGGGTCCTTGGCGTCCTACCGCGCAATGCAGGACTGCTGGTTCCGCATAGTACAGGATGACACCAGAGAGCTGACCGGTCAGGCAGAGAGAGAAAGAGACTTTGAATAACTGGCTGCAAGATGAGGAAGCCTACACAAGTGAGGAAAAAGGTAAGTATATCACCAAATTCATTATCCCCCATGTAGCACAGACCCTACAGCTGGTCCCTCTATTTTGTGCCAGGTCCTCTTACCTACCAGTGTGATGGAAGCCAGGCACACAGTCGAATCCACACTTATGGCTTAATGAATAGTATATATTTATTACTGAATAATTTGGATAGGGCACAGGGAGCTGTGGGATACCCCAGGATTTTAAACAGTAATAAGAGGACGCACTTCCTTCTGCAGCTGCTCCTTAGAAAAGCCCCTTAGCAATAGCTCTGGGAATGGATAGCACTTGGACACCATAAGCAATGCCACAGGCCAGGCAAGCCTCAGTCCGTGCAACAGGGGGTTAACAGCAGCAGCAATCGCCCAGATCCTGTCCTCGCAAGTCCTTGGGTTCTTAGATGCCTCCTTCAGAGTCAGGCAGACAGTTACTTTGTGGACTCCCCAGATTGGAAGTAGGGCCCCCAGCCTTAGCTTAGCTTGCTGAGCTATGGATAGAGGTGTTGGGATGCCTGACAGGGCAGCAGCCCTCTAGGCTGGATGGTTCTCCTACTGAACAAGAATACAGACTGCTTCAGCCCACGCTATTTATGTGCTCGGCAGCCCCCTACTGGACATGCCTCCTCAGGGATTGAGAACCCCATAAATATTCAGGCTGCTCATTGATCTGCTCCAATTATATGTTCTAAAGATTTCCAGAAAGCAGGGATAAACAACAAAGCCCGCAGCATGTGGGACATTACAAAGGAGCCCAAATAAAAACTACATTTTCCTCTGAAGCCTCCAAAAAAAGGGTATCTAAAGGCATTTTAGGAGTTGGATAGAATAGGGAGGAGTCAGGCCCTTTGTCCAGTTTTTATTGCTGTCTGTGTCCCCACTAGGGAGACCCCCCCTCTCTATTTGTCTTGGTGGCAATTGTGACCAAGACAGGAAATGAAGGGAAATCCAAAATTTTGAATTGTCAGCAAGAGGTGAGGGAAAATCCTCCGCCTCTTCCTATTTCACAATGGGGGAGAATTACTAAAACTGGAGCACACAGATTCTGGTGCAGTTGTACATAGTAACCAATTAGCTTTGAACTTGTAGTTTAATTAAGCTTTGGCAATAACAACTAGAAGATTGGTTACTATGCACAGTTGCACCAGATTCCACATTTAGTAAACATCCCCCAATGTGACTAAGATTGGAGTTCTATTCGGTTTGGAAGGATTTCCTTTTATTTTCTGTTGTGTCTCCAGGACAGGATGTGAAGGGAAATCTTAAAAAGCCATAAGAAGTGGTTTTCACTGCAATGCTAACCTTATTCCTGGTGCTGATACCTACAGACTTATAAGTCCAAGGTCCAGCTCTATTCCCCTTCAAGGCTGAATGATGGTGAGCATTACCTAACCTATTTTCTGTCATGCCCAGGGCAGAGACAAGGATGGGAGCAGGAGGGGTAGCCTCCCCAGGCGCAAAACTCTCAAGCAGGGGACAGGAGCACCATGTAGCAAACACCACACTGCATGCAAGCACTTGATTGGTGGTAGGCAATAAGCAGACAGTGGTTTTTCGTGGTCCACATGGCTTTCTGTCTACTTTGATACCACACTCCAATATATCCACTCTCCACTCCAACCTCCCAGAGCCAACACATAAAACACACTGCACATGTGCAACTATCTACCACTCCCCAGCGGCAAGAAAGTAAACGAATGGCAACACGTGAGCAGTAAATTCTCCATGTCAACTATGGGCAGCTGGAGCACGAGAAGGGTGAACAGGCGCATGCAGGGCGGTATACCCATCTATGCCATGTGTTAGCATTGGATGACACAGTTTCACATCTTCACCGTGGGTGCTGGACAACCCTGTCCCGCCTCTGGTCAAAGACACACCCCCTGGGTCTACATTGGAGGTCAGTGGGAAGAATGATCCTTACATTGGTGATCAGTGGGAAGAATGTTCCTTACATTGGTGATCAGTGGGAAGAATGCTCCTTAGATTGGTTGTCACTGGGAAGAATGATCCTTACATTGGTGGTCAGTGAGAAGAATGCTCCTTACATTGGTGATCAGGGGGAAGAATGATTCTTACTTTGGTTGTCAGTGGGAAGAATGATCCTTACGTTGGTTGTCAGTGGGAAGAACGATCCTTACATTGGTGATCAGCTGGAAAAATGATGCTTACATTGGTGATCAGTGGGAAGAATGCTCCTTATATTGGTGGTCAGTGGGAAGAATGTTTCTTTCAATGGTGGTCAGTGGGAAGAATTGGCTATGACAAGTCATGCTGATCCCAAAAGTATGCTGGCACCATCAAATAGGAGGTCAATCAGCTGCAACTCAAAGAACCCCTAGCAACTTCTGGAGGAACTCTGGTATAGAATGGTTGATCTAGAGCCAGGGGTTTCCAAACTTTCTAAACGAGGCCAGATTACTGTCCTTCAGACTTTAGGGGGGGCTGGACTGGCCCTAGTGTAAGCAATGTACAGGCTTGGTTGTCAATGAGAGTAAGCAAACTACATAGCATCCTGTGGTCAGTGTGAGGAGGAATAGTGCCTCATCATCGGTAGTGCCCCATCGTTGGTGGCAGTCGGAGGAATAATGCCTTATCGTTGGTATAAGTGAAAGGGATGGTTCCTCATCATGGGAGTAAGTGGCAGAAATATTGCCCCATTATTGGTGTCGGAGGCAGGAAAAGTGCCCCATTGTTGGCGTCGGAGGCAGGAAAAGGGCCCCATTGGTGGTGTCAGAGGCAGGAAAAGTGCCCCATTGTTGGTGTCGGAGGCAGGAAAAGTGCCCCGTTGTTGGTGTCGGAGGCAAGAAAAGTGCCCCATTGTTGGTGTCGGAGGTGGGAAAAGTGCCCCATTATTGGTGTCGGAGGCAGGAAACGTGCCCCATTGTTGGTGTCGGAGGCAGGAAAAGTGCTCCATTGTTGGTGTCGGAGGTAGGAAAAGTGCCGGGTGGTTTTGTCGATTGGTTAAAAGTTTTGTATAAGGGGGCAGAAAGCTTCCCTCTTGTTAATGGTTGGGTTGGACAGTCCTTTGAGGTTGGTTCTGGGGTGCGCCAGGGTTGTCCGCTGAGTCCCCTGCTCTATGTGTTTGCAATCGACCCCTTCATCAGGAGACTAGAGAGCAGCATGTTGTGTGGGGTACCAGTGGGAATCCTGGGTGAGCCGCCTTTGAGGGTTGTTGCCTATGCGGATGATGTGTCAGTGATTGTCACTGGGACAGATGAAGCGGAGGAGGTGGTCTCTCTGACATCACGGTACTCTGAAGCATCAGGCTCCAAGATCAATCAGGAAAAGAGTGAAGTTTTTTGGATGGGAAAGGAAGGTGAGGGGTTTGATCTCCCGGACACTTTTCCAGTGCCCCAGGAAAAAATTAAGATATTAGGCATTGAATTTGGACCTGGCGATTATGGCCTCAAAAACTGGGAAGGCAGGCTGGAAGTTGCCAATACTAAGGTGGTCAGCTGGAAAAGATGGAAGTTATCTCTGAGGGAAAGGGTTGATCTGATTAAGACTTACCTGATACCGATCTTCTTGTATGTCAGCCCTATCTGCATCTTGCCAGTGTATCTCTATGCTAGGATCTATAGTGTGTTCTTCCAGATGCTGTGGGGGAACAGACTGAACCCCATCAAGAGGAATGTCACCTATCTATCCAGGAGGGAGGGTGGCTTAGGTATGGTCAACCCCGTTCTTTTCTTTCCACTGCTATTTCTCAAGTTTAACATTGGTAGTATGCTTGCAGTGGAACCTCCTGGATGGGCAGGCATGTTTAGATCTTGGTTTAGGCCTTTTCTGCGACTTTGGGAAGAAGGTGGCCAAGTGAAGAATCTCAGGGGTCATCGTGGTCAGCTCCCAGCCTATGTCGCTCCGTGTCTGAAGTTGCTGCGGCAGTGGCGACTGTCGGCTGAAGATCTCAGATCCGCTCCGAGGAAAGTCCTTATGAACCGAGTCTTGAGTGAAGTCTTTCATGACCCACTGGCCTTAAGGGATTGCCCAGGCCCAATTTTGAGGGAAGGGTTAAGATTGATTAATTTGGCTAGAGTCCCCCTTAAATTCAGGGATCTGGCCTGGTTGTGCTTCCACGGGAGGCTCTATGTTTGGGGCAATTTGAAATTCCGCAGTGGGATGGATCGTGGTTGTCCTCGGGAGGAATGTGCAGGTGAGGAGGAGACTATGGACCATTTTCTGCTTCGTTGCCCTTTTAACATAGAGGTATACAAACAGGTGGGGCGGGCCCTCGGTGTTCCTTTCCTCTCCAGGCTGGGTTATGCTGAGTGGGTGTACGGAGCATTCAATACTGGTGGGGGCTTTTGTTTGGATACACTTTTTTTAGTTAGTTTAGTAGTACGTTATTACACATGGAACGCACGGTGTCAGGTCACCCTTCGGCGTAAAATACTTCCTGTTCAGGTGGTGGTGTGTGACATTCTGCATGAGGTGGGGAAGATTCGGGCGCTTGAGAGAGACAAGTGGGGTCAGAGGGCTTGGCTGAAGGCGTGGAGGGGTTTCAAGCCTCCCTGACTGCCAGGAGTCTCTTTCCTGGGTGTGGCTTTCTGTCTCTTATCACCCTAGATTTTTTTCTTAATGCTCAGTTTTTTGATAAATGGCTGCATACATAGGTGATGGGTTGTGCCTCTTAGGCCCTCTCTGCTGCTTTATGTAAATAGTTTTCTAAGAATGTTGGAATGGTGGATTATGTATATATTGTATATATTCTGCACATGGATGTGTATTCCTTTGTTTTTTTCTGTTGGAATATTGTACTATAGTTCTGTTTTTTACTTTTGTATAAAATATGTTGCTTGATTCTTTTCAATAAAAGATCAATAGTGAAAAAAAAAAAAAAAGTGCCCCATTATTGGTGTCGGAGGCAGGAAAAGTGCCCCATTGTTGGTGTCGGAGGCAGGAAAAGTGCCCCATTATTGGTGTCGGAGGCAGGAAAAGTGTCCCATTGTTGGTGTCGGAGGCAGGAAAAGTGCCCCGTTGTTGGTGTCGGAGGCAGGAAAATTGCCCCATTATTGGTGCGGAGGCAGGAAAAGTGCCCCATTGTTGGTGTCGGAGACAGGAAAAGTGCCCCATTGTTGGTGTCGGAGGCAGGAAAAGTGTCCCATTGTTGGTGTCCGAGGCAGGAAAAGTGCCCCGTTGTTGGTGTCCGAGGCAGGAAAAGTGCCCCATTATTGGTGTCCGTGGCAAGAAAAGTGCCCCATTGTTGGTGTCGGAGACAGGAAAAGTGCCCCATTGTTGGTGTCGGAGACAGGTAAAGTGCCACATTGTTGGTGCCGGAGGCAGGAAAAGTGCCCCATTGTTGGTGTCGGAAGCAGGAAAAGTGCCCCATTATTGGTGTCGGAGGCAGGAAAAATGTCCCATTGTTGGTGTCGGAGGCAGGAAAAGTGCCCCGTTGTTGGTGTCGGAGGCAGGAAAAGTGCCCCATTATTGGTGCAGAGGCAGGAAAAGTGCCCCATTGTTGGTGTCGGAGACAGGAAAAGTGCCCCATTGTTGGTGTCGGAGGCAGGAAAAGTGTCCCATTGTTGGTGTCGGAGGCAGGAAAAGTGCCCCGTTGTTGGTGTCGGAGGCAGGAAAAGTGCCCCATTATTGGTGTCGGAGGCAGGAAAAGTGCCCCATTGTTGGTGTCGGAGACAGGAAAAGTGCCCCATTGTTGGTGTCGGAGACAGGTAAAGTGCCCCATTGTTGGTGTCGGAGGCAGGAAAAGTGCCCCATTATTGGTGTCGGAGGCAGGAAAAGTGCCCCATTGTTGGTGTCAGAGACAGAAAAAGTGCCCCATTGTTGGTGTCGGAGGCAGGAAAAGTGCTCCATTGTTGGTGTCGGAGGAAGGAAAAGTGCCCCATTGTTGGTGTCGGAGACAGGTAAAGTGCCCCATTGTTGGTGTCGGAGACAGGTAAAGTGCCCCATTGTTGGTGTCAGAGACAGGAAAAGTGCCCCATTGTTGGTGTCGGAGGCAGAAAAAATGCCCCATTGTTGGTGTCGAAGGCAGGAAAAGTGCCCCATTATTGGTGTCGGAGGCAGTAAAAGTGCCCCATTGTTGGTGTCGGAGGCAGGAAAAGTGCCCCATTGGTGGTGTCAGTGGGAAAAAAAAGTGTTGTGTTTTATTGGGAGGATTAGTGCCCCAAGGGCCGGATAATTGCAAGCAGAGGGCTGCATCTTGCCCACGGCTCGCAGTCTGGAAACAACTGATCTAGAGAGATGTAAGTGAAGTTTTTTTTGTCAATACATTTCGTTCCGTGGTCACATTCCTTTAGCCGGATCGCAGAGAGTCACAGAAAGGGTCTCAGGGAACAGCAACAGCAAAAAAGGTGAAACATTTCCAAACTTTCTTGGCTGTATCATAAGAGCTCAATCGTCTTGAAAGCGCCCGTATTCTTTAAACTACAGAAAATGATTGAATTTTATTACCTCCGAATTAAATTGCTATAAACGGATTTTATTTTGCTTATCAAATTAATTCCGCCACGTCGAGGCGTCCGATGAAGCCATAGAAATTTCCTAATAGCCTTTCAATAAAAACAAAACGAAATCTATAATTATAATTATATAATAACTATATGATGTTATAGGGGGATGGATTTGGTCAACTACATTTTAGCGATGCTGCCAAGTTGCTCTGAGCGCACGTCGGCCTCCCAACCCCCGGAACATTTTTTTTTTTTTTTTTTTTAGGACGCCGTGTTTAAAATTAACTTGTTGGCCCATTAAAATAAACGGAGTCCAGTTCCTATTCATTTCAACGGTTGATAAATCAGACAGCAGCGACAAAACAAGCATTAATTTCTTGGCAGTGGCAGGCTCATTTTCCCGGCTCTGAGACAAATCGTGTGCGAGCTTGAGGCTCAGCGACGTGGCAGTGCGCAGGGAAGTTGTCATCTTGTATCAAATGCGGCCCCACTTTTAGCACCCAAACAGGGAGTAATTGCTAGTCAGAATCGCTTCGGCTCTTAAAGGACGAATAAATGCAAAATTCAGCCTCGCGAATCCTGCCATGGAATCAAATGTCATTAATGAAGATTGGTGGGAAAAGCTGCGGTATCTCGTTGAGTGTCAGCTAAATGGGAAGCTACAATCTCTGTAAATTTTATTAGCTATAAATAGGAAAGTGATGCAGTTAAAGCAGACCTATACTCCAATGTTAATGGACTTGCTGGGGCAGAGGAGTACGGAGACATTGAAGGGATGAAATGCTGGCTATTGCTGAAGAATGTGTTGTTCTTTGCGCCCTCCAGTGCTAACCGTATGCTTGGTTCGCATTACTTTGTGTCCGGAATATGCGCCAAGTCATATGCATTCCCATCACGCAACAAAACAAGCTTCTCTCTAGCAGACGTGTAGGCAGGTGCAGTCTATTTTTTCCACTGTAGTTGGCGCTCAATCTCAGTGGCTTTGCAGTAGGAGGGGAAGTCAAAAGGAACATGGTTTTTCTATGGTTTCCTGGGCCACTGGGGAAGCTATCTGATTGGATCCTGCCACCCCATGTGATTTTGGAAACCATTTTGGGTCAAGCAGAGACCATTTAAAGGCTAAGTTCACCTTTTTTTATATATATATTCCAGCTCCCCTTTGTACCAATATAGCATTATCCTCCCTGGCGGTCTGATTATGTCAGGATTTCTGTGCTAAAAGCGGTACATTGTTTTGCATGGAAATCTGTTGTTTTATATTTTAAAACTCACCTTCCTCTGTGATCCCCAGCCATCCTTCCCCACCGTCCTCCCCTGCCGTCCTCCCCTGCCATCCTCCCCCGCTGTCCTCCAGTTGTCCTCCAGTTGTTAGGAGATCCGCCCGCTTTGTTTACACAAGCGGGCTGATCTCCACACTCAATCCCCAACGATCAGGGAAGAGCGGCGGTGATCACCGCCTCTCCTCCCCTGGCCCGATTCCCGCTGCGCCGCCCACAAGGGGAGGAGTCCAGCGACGTAGGTCTACGTCGCTGGACGATAACGGGCCACTTTGCCACTATACCCTCAACGTGAGCGGTCGGCAAGTGGTTAAATTACTTTTTTATCTGCAAGGTGCTGTGCCACCCTATATGAGTGGTGGGCAGTGGGCACAGTACAGTCTGTGGACCTGACACTGATTGGCAGGCAACTGCAATTATATTACAGAGGTAAAATTAAATACATTTTTTATCTGCAAGGTGCTGTGCCACCCTATATGAGTGGTGGGCACTGGCAGTGGGCACAGTTCAGTCAGTGGGCCTGACACACACTGGCAGGCAACTGCAATTATATTAAAGGGTAAAAATTAAATGACTTTTTTATCTGCAAGGTACTGTGCCACCCGATATGAGTGGTGTGCACACAGTACAGTCTGTATATATATAGAAAAAAAATAAAATAAAAGCAGACTGATGTACCAGCCCTAAAAAGGGCTTTTTGGGGTGCTGTCAGGACGCTGTCCTTACAGCAGGAGTGGACACAGAACACTGGCCTAGCTAACAATTTCCCTATTATTTCAGCAGCAGCAGCACTCTCCCTGCTCTAACCAACACTGCAGCTTCAGAATGAATCTAAGATGGATGTTGTCCTTGCTTTTTTATAGGAGGTGGGAGGGTCTGGGAGGGAGGGTATGCTGATTGGCTGGAATGTGTCTGCTGACTGTGAGGTACAGGGTCAAAGTTTGCTAAATGATGATGTATAGGGGGCGGACCGAACATCGCATATGTTCGCCCGCCGCGGTGAGCGCGAACAAGCGATGTTCTCCGGCGAATAGTTCGGGACATCTCTACTCCTGTGTTCCTCCTATTTAAAATCACAGGTCTCTGTGTTGATTCCATAAGCCCACCCCCCCCCCCCACAGTTAGAAAACACCCCTTAGGCATACATTTAACCCTTTGATCGCCCCTGGTGTTAACCCCTTCCCTGCCAGTGTCATTAGTACAGTAACAGTGCATATTTTTAGCACTGATTACTGTAGTAATGTCACTGGTCCCCCCAAAAGTGTCAAAAATCTCCGTTAAGGGTCCGATCTGTCTGCCGCAATGTCGCAGTCCCGCTATAAATCGCTAATCGCTGCCATTACTAGTAAAAATAAATAAATAAAAGTGACATAAATCTTTCCCCTAGTTTGTAGACGCAATAACTTTTGAGCAAACCAATCAAAATACGCTTATTGGGATTTTTTTTATTACCAAAAATATGTAGCAGAATACAAATTGGCCTAAAATGATAAAAAAAATAAAATTTACAGGTAGGCTGTATGGAGCCCTTGGGATTTCAAATAGCAGCCCTAGGGAGGGCTTAGACCTGTAAGTGTTACATAACTGCGGCAGAGAAAATAAATCTGGTCTAGCAGATCGCATGCCTCCCAATTTTTTGAGATGGGAATGAGGGACACCTATTAGCAAAGGTATGTAGGTGAAAGACACACCCCCTGCCACACCCACTTAAAGTGGAATTGTACAACAAAAAGGTTTATTAAACCCACAAGTGCTATTTTCTTTACCACTACTATTCCTTTATATTGGCTTTTGAAATGTACAAATGCAGCAATTTAGAAACTGGATGAAGGGTTTAGCACTGGGAAACACATTTTGAAAGATAGAGAATTTTACATACAACTATATAGATCAGACCAAAATGAGGGGGAAAGAGGGACAGAGGGACTTTGTTCCAAATCAGGGACAGTCCCTCGAAATGAGGGACAGTTGGGAGTCATGCAGATCGGTCTGTGCTGTGTGGCAGAGCTGTTTAAATTTCAGCACTGGATGGACGGATAAAACAGCTCCCTGTATGTATTTTCTGTGTGTATTTAGCTGTTCTCCCAGAGTTCAGTTTTAATGGCGAAACCTCTTAGAGTGCTCTTCAGAAGCCCGGGAATGATACGACAGAAAGTCCTAGTAAGGAGAAAACAAGACAAAGAGAGAGTAGACAGTGACTGGCGCCGCGCACATTATGTACACAGTTTTAACAAACATGTTCCCCACTATATTATCAGTGCCTACTCCGCACAATTAGCAATGAAGAGGCATATATTAGTAATTTAATAGTCCCAATATTGGTTCACAGACGAAAAGTCAAATTAACCTCTTCCATATATTTGTGCCGGCGGCGCGGGGAGCAGAGAGAGAAAAAGATGGATGTTGTTTGCCGTGTCATTAAAGATTTATGAAAAACATTCCATTTCTTCCGCCTAGCCAAGTCTCGATTGCCACAATTAATATTGGTTATTTACATATTTATCCGTCTCTAATCTTCCCCGAGCTTTATGAGTACTTCAGAAAAATCTGTCCGTATTATAGAATGGCTTTAACTTAATCCAAGCAAACGTTGTGCAGTCGGTGTAATTATTTATTGATACTTAGCGTAAACGGGAGCCATTGGAGACCGGGTGTTTAACCGTACCTGCTTTTAAAGTGAACCCCCCCACACACACACACACAAACTTTCACAATCACACAATTTATAAAAGTATATATTGTGATAATGTTAGCCCATGTAATTATAGATTCCTAACTGCTTCAGTTTTGTAGACATTGATATAAGTGCACTTGATGAAAAGAAGTACCGCATGGGAGGATCCAACTTCTATGATGATCAATCTCAATGTTGTTTCTCCACACTTGCTCAGAAACACACAATTTCTGAAAGTAACATTGCAATCATGTTTTCCATCTTTGTTATAGATACCTAACAGCTTCTGTTTTGTGGATATAAGTGCTGCCTGTACACCTAATGGAAAGGAGTACTGCATGGGAGGGTCCAACTTCTATAACTACATGATCAATCCCAATGTTGTTTTACCAAACACACAAACAAACAATTTCCAAAAGGCTACATTGCAATATTTTTAGTTAACATTATTATAGATACCTAACTGCTTCTGTGTTGTAGTAAATGATATAAGCCTTGCCAGTGCACCTGATGGAAAGAAGTACCGCATGGGAGGGTCAAATTTCAATAACTACATTATCATTCTCAGTGTTGTTTCCCCACACACACTCACAAACACTCAATTTCTAAAACTATACATTGTAATAATTTTAGCAAACATTATTATCGATGGCAAACTGCTTCTGTTTTGTAGATATTGATATAAGCCTCGCCAATGCATCCTAATGGAAAGGAGTACCGCATGGGAGGGTCCAACTTCTAGAACCACATGATCAATCCCAATCCCCACAAACACAACATTTCTAAAAGTATACATTGCAATTATTTTGTCCAACATTATTATACATATCTAACTACTTCTGCTATGTAGACATTGACATAAGTCTTGCCAGTGTACCTAATGGAAAGGAGTACAGCATGGGAGGGTCCAACTTCTATAACCACATAATCAATCCCAATGTTGTTTTACCGAACATACTCAGAAACACGCAATTTCCAAAAGTCTACATTGCAATAATTTTAGTTAACATTATTATAGATACCTAACTGCTTCTGTTTTATAGTAAATGATGTAAGCCTTGCCAGTGCACCTGATGGAAAGAAGTACCGCATGGGAGGGTCCTATTTCAATAACCACATTATCAATCCCAGTGTTTCCCCACACACGCTCACAAACACACAATTTCTAAAACTATACATTGTAATAATTTTAGAAAACATTATTATAGACACCAAACTGATTCTGTTTTGTAGATATTGATAGAAGCCCCACCAATGCACCCTAATGCATAGGAGTACCGCATGGGAGGGTCCGACTTCATGAAACACATGATCAATCCCAATCTCCACATACACACAATTTCTAAAAGTATACATTGCAAAAATTTTGGCCAACATTATTATAGATACCTAACAGCTTCTGTTATGTAGACATTGATATAAGCCTTGCCAGTGTACCTAATAGAAAGAAGTACCGCATGGGAGGATCCAAATTCTATAATTACATAATCGATCCCAATGTTGTTTCCCAACGCACACTCACAAACAATTTCCAAAAGTTAACATTGCAATAATTTTAGCCTTCTTAATTTCTGATAACTAAATACCTACAGTAACTACTTCTGTTTTATAGACATTGTTGCCAATGTATCTGATGGAAAGGAGTACCGCATGGGAGGGTCCAATTTCAATAACCACATTATCAATCCCAATGTTGTTTCCCCTACACACACTCACAAATGCACAGTTTCTAAAACTATACATTGTAATAATTTTAGAAAACATTATTATAGACACCAAACTGTTTCTGTTTTGTATATATTGATAGAAGCCCCACCAATGCACCCTAATGGATAGAAGTACCGCATGGGAGGGTCCAACTTCTAAAACAACATGATCAATCCCAGTCTCCACTAACACGCAATTTCTAAAACTATACATTGTAATAATTTTAGCAAATATTATTATAGATACCTAACTGTTTTTGTTGTGTAGATATTGATATTGATATAAGCCCTCCAGTGCACTTTATGGAAAGGAGTACTGCATTGGAGAGTCCAACTTCTATACCCACATAATCATTCCCAGTTTTGTTTTCCCACACACTCTGACAAACACAATTTCTAAAAGGCTACATTGCAGTAATTGTAGTTAACATTATTATAGTTACCTAACTGCTTCTGTTTTGTAGACATTGATATAAGCCTTGATAGTGCACCTGATGGAAAGGAGTACCGCATAGGAGGATTCAACTTCAATAACCATATGATCATTCCCAATGTTGTTTCCTCACACACAAAATGTTGACATAATTGTTATAGATACCTACAATATCTCACAAAAAAGAGTACACCTCTCACATTTTTGTAAATATTTTATTCTATCTTTTCATGTGTCAACACTGAAGAAATTACACTTTGCTACAATGTAAAGTAGTGAGTGTACAGCTTCTCAGTTTGTGGTACACAGCTTGTGTAGAGAGCTTCACAGGTTGCCACTGGAGTCCTCTTCCACTCCTGCATGACGACATCACATCACGGAGCTGTTGGATGTTAAGAGACCTTGCGCTCCTCCACAAAAATGCTCAATAGGTTTTAGGTCTGGAGACATGCTTGGTCAGTCCATCACCTTTACCCTCAGCTTCTTTAGCAAGGCAGTGGTCGTCTTGGAGGTGTGTTTGGGGTTGTTATCATGTTGGAACACTTCCCTGTGGCCCCAGTCTCCAAAGGTAGGGGATCATGCTCTGCTTCAGGATGTCTCAGTGCATGTTGGTATTCATGGTTCCCTCAATGAACTGTAGCTCCCCAGTGGCGGCAGCACTCATACAGCCCCATGACGCTCCCACCACCATGCTTGATTGTAGGCAAGACACACTTGTCTTTGAACTCCTCACCTGGTTGCTGCCACACACGCTTGACACCATCTGAACCAAATAAGTTTATCTTGGTCTCATCAGACCACAGAACATGGTTCCAGTAATTCATGTCCTTAGTCTGCTTGTCTTCAGCAAACTGTTTGTGGGCTTTCTTGTGCATCATCTTTAGAAGAGGCTTCCTTCTGTGACGACAACCATGCAGACAAATTTAATGCAGTGTGCGGCGTATGGTCTAAGCACTGACAGGCTGACCCCCCACACCTTCCCCTTTTGCAATGCTGGCAGCCCTCATACTTCTATTTCCCAAAGACAACCTCTGGAAATTACGCTGAGCACGTGCACTTAACTTCTTTGGTTGACCATGGCGAAGGCCTGTTCTGAGTGGAATCTATCCTGGTAGGTAAACCATTGTATGGTCTTGGCCACCATACTGAAGCTCAGTTTCAGAGCCTTGGCAAACTTCGTATAGCCTAGGCCATCTCTATGTAGAGCAACAATTCTTTTTTTCAGATCCTCAGAGAGTTCTTTGCCATGAGGTGCCACGTTGAACTTCCAGTGACCAGTATGAGAGAGTGAGAGCGATAACACCACATTTACTACACCTGCTCCATTCACACCTGGAACTTTTGTAACGAGTCACATGACATTGGGGGTGGGAAAATGGCTAATTGGGCCCAGTTTGGACATTTTCACTTAGGGGTGTATTCACTTTTGTTGCCAGCGGTTTAGACATTAATGGCTGTGTGTTGAGTTATTTTGAGGGGACAGCACATTTACACTGTTATACAAGCTGTACACTCACTACTTTACATTGTAGCAAAGTGTCATTTCTTCAGTGTTTTCACATGAAAAGATAGAATAAAATATGTACAGAAATGTGAGGGGTGTACTCACTTTTGTGAGATACTGTACATACACAGTGAGATACCCCTGTTGAAAGAGGCAGGATATCTGGAACGTCTAGAGCAGCACCAAAACCCACCTCTTTCTTGTATACCTTCTTTTTATCCATGGACACCACTTCCAGTGGTCAGTCAGGGTGGGGGCAGCAGCCTTAACAATTAGCAGGTCTAAAATGTCTTTGTACTGTGTAATATTAGATTTAGCATTCATTGCAAACACCTATCATGGACTTACACATGTAATAGGATTGATGGTCAGGTTTCTACATACATTTGGCCATATACTGTAAAGAACCAAATTTTGCAAGAGGGGATCGATGAATAAAATAAAGCTTTATAAATGCAATCTTTCTTCACATTCTTCCAAGCTGGAATCTTACAGTCTGGACTGAATCCCATTCAGTCAATGTATTCCTGAGCACTTATTCAAACATTGAAATGCTGTCTATTAAGTTTTTTTTTCCTGTTTAAATTATCTTTTCTTGTGCAAATGTTCATTTCAGAGCATAGGGCTCGAAGGTAAGATGAGGATGCGGCTGATGGTGCGATGTGAACTGAATGCCTTTCCAGATATCATCTTGTACCGGATACCCTTTTGTTCTGCCGCGCTGCGATTGCCTCTCCATCTTGCTTGACGGTGACAAAACAAATCTTTTCTGTCACATTTAGCCACTTATATTGAAGTCAAAGACCCCGAGCAAGTTCAGCAATTTTTTTTTTTCCCAGTGTTCTCTCTGGAAGTGTCCACATTGAAGAGCAATGCCATATCAATCAAGGGGAATGAGCTGACCGCACAAATCATTACACATTCAGCTGTCATTTTGGATTGGCTACATGGATCATAAAATGGATCTGAAGAGTTTGATTTAGTCTTTTTATATAAGTAATAATCATTAATTGTTAGGCCTACAAAAAAAAAAAAAAAAAAAAAAGCCGTGCTACTGGTTGTATTAATTTTTAAAGCTGAACTGCATTAACCTCCCTGGCGGTATGATTCTTTCGGATTTTAGGTGCTGAAAGCGGTATCATTATTTTGCATGTAATTCTTGAGAATGAGCAGCCCAAACCAACTATTTACATTTTTTTTTTTTTTTTTTTTTTACTGTGCGTGCTTCTTTATAACATCTCGGGTATGATAAAGTTTGAGACACAAAATCATAAATTATAATATAATAAAAAACTATAAAAAAGTTAAAGTATGTATGTATGTATATATATATATATACTGTATATATATATATATATATATATATATATATATATATATATATATATATATATATATATATATATACATATATATATATATATATATATATATATATATATATATACATATATATATATATATATATATATATATATATATATATATATATATACAGTATATATATATATATACATATATATATGTATACACACACACATATATATATATATATACACACACATATATATATATATATATATATATATATGTATACATGTATATATATATGTATGTATGTATGTATGTATATATGTATATATGTATATATATATATATATATATAAAAAGTACAGTAAAACTGCAGGAAAGGGCACTGGGGGGCAATGTAATGTGAATTTATTTTATTTAGAATGGTATCAGTGTGTTTGGGGTGTTTTACTTTTGAATTTGCCACCGGTTCCACCCCCCTGCGAACGTCACGTTGCAGGAGACGGAAGCCGGGGCACGGAGAGGATCGGGAGGAAGATACGCCGCCGCATACCGCTGAGATACATCGCTGGATCCCGGTGACAAGGTAAGAAACCTCTTTTACAGGATCCAGCGATGCTTCTGGCGGTACCCCGAGTGTGGCTCGGGGTTACCGCTTTTGGCTCTGAAATTTAACCCCGAGCCACGCTCGGGAATACCGCTAAGAAGGTTAAACAAGAAAATAAAACACTGCAAGGGTTAAAAAAAAAAAAAAAGATTCCAGCCTTTTCTTCAGTCATTCACAGTTTTACTGGCCCCTCTCCGGTACTGAAATAGCTTACTCTGATTTCACTGCATGCTTTATTCTGCTCACAGTGTGCACTAGAAGCTGCAGCAAGTTAGAGAGAACCCGCCTCATTTGCTGGCTATAGAAAATCATTAACTAGCCTCCTTCCTCCCTAGCTTTACTATCCTTGGCCTGCCCATTGGATTTCAGTTCTTTCATTCATGAAGGCTCAGTATCAATGTGGGCTTTACCTAGGGCAGTTTCTTATACAAATGCAGGCTGCCTAGGCACTCCAACCATATCCACATTTTTCTCCCCCCTTCCTTCACTCCATAAAGAATTTCATAGGATAGGTACTGATTTCCGATAAGAAGACCTGGCTAACCATTGATGTTCCAATTAGGGTTGAGGTCAAGGCTCTGTGCAGACCACTCAAGTTCCTTAGCACCAAACTCATAAAAGCATGTCTTTATGTATGATAATCAGTAGGGTTGAGGTCAGGGCTCTGTGCAGGACACTTGAGGTCCTCTCAACCAAAACTCATCAAACCAATTCATTATGGGTGGTGTTCAGTTGGGTGAAGGTCAGGGCTCTGTGCAGGTCACTTGAGTTCCTCCACACCAAATCCATCAAGCCATGTCTTTATGGATGGTGTTCAGTAGGGTTTGGGGCAGGGCTCTATGCAGGACACTTGAGTTCCTCTCAACCAAAACTCATCAAACCAAGTCTTTACTGATGGTGTTCAGTAGGGTGGAGGTCAGGGCTCTATGCAGAACACTTGAGTTCCTTCACACAAAATTCATTAAACCATGTCTTTATAGATGGTGATCAGAAGGGTTAAGGGCAGGCCTCTATGCAGGACACTTGAATCCCCCCCCCCTCCCCCAACCAAAACTCGTCAAACCACTCTTTATGGATGGTGTTCAGTAGGGTGGAGACCAGGGCTCTTTACAGGACACTTGAGTTCCTTAACACAAAATTCATTAAACCATGTCTTTATGGATGGTGATCAGTAGGGTTAAGGGCAGGGTTCTTTGCAGGACACCTAAATCCCCCACACACACACACAAAAACTCATCAAACCAGGTCTTTACATATGGTGATTAGTAGGGTTGAGGTCAAGTCCACTTGAGTTCCTCCACACCAGTGGCTCTCAACTCCTGTCCTCAGGACTCACTAACAGGCCAGGTTTGAAAGATAACTGAAATACATCCCAGGTGATATCATTTGCTGCTCAGTGATTGCAGTATTCTAGTCTGCATCTCCCCAATGTAATACTTAAAATCTGGCCTGTTAGTGGGTCCTGAGGACAGAAGTTAAGAACCACTGCGCTACACCAAACATGTTCCCAGGCTCTGAGCTCCCATATGTGGACCCAGGACTGGCATGGTATGTGCGGATGGGTACAGGGGAGCAAGGCCAGGGAATGTGGGTTCTCTCATCTTCCCAACCATTTTAAACCTTCTGGATTCAGCTGTCACACAATCTGTGCTCTATTAGGATCAATAAAGTGCAGGTTAGACATCAGGGGTCTAAAATTGGAACTACCACCATTTTTTTTCTCCAGGGTCTCTATTTGCAGAAAAATATACTGTGTACTGTTTTTGGATTTTAACTAATCTTCAGGCCTAAAATTATTTTTTTAAACACATGTGCAAAAACTACTCTAGCAGCGAAAGGGTTAAACAATAAAACGGTCTTAAAGTCCTAACAGTGGGTCAGCCCTGGATCAAGAATGTGTTCCAGGGGAACAAAGGAGGAATTAAAAGTTGAACTAAGCAGGCATTGAGTGCTACTCTCTATTTTGATCCTGACATTCTGCCATCTTCACTTCCATCCAAAGACCGTGCCTGACCTTCTTCTCTAACTTTCCGAAGTTCAAAAAATAATAGAGGACCTTCTCAGTAGGAAAGTGTTTAGAACCTGCTAACCACTGCACAATGCTACATTCTATTTAAATAATTCCGAACGTTCCCGTAATTGTCCATCAAAATGCAAAGTGATCTCACACAGCTCCTGGTCGCCCGGGGTCGGAAGACTATGAATGGCTTCTTGATTTACTTCAAAGAAATGAAAAATTTCCACTTCTGATAGGTCTGTGCCAAATCAGTCCGCTGCCAGTAGTCCAACCGCGCTGGAGATTGGCAACAGTCTCGAGCATCATCAAAGCGCCACGCTCACTCAACTTGGGACAAAAAAAAGTAGTATCAATGACTGAAAAATATAAAGCTAACTAGCAAATACCTACTATTTACTTTTAGGGGTTTTTTAGTGCTTGGGATAAAAGCCGCCCTGCAAGCGTTACTAAGGATGTACTGTAGATTAAAAAATTGATCATCTGTGTGAATTGATTCAAAAATTAAACATGTAAATATATATATCTATATATATATATATATATATATATATACACCGTATTTTCACGACTATAAGGCGCACTGGATTATAAGGCGCAGTATCAGTGAATGGTAAATTATCAAACTATTTTCATATATAAGGCGCACCGGATTATAAGGCGCACTTTTTTTTTTGGAACATTGATCCGCGTGAGGTTTACTGGCAGGTGCTCATTGCGAACCCTCGGATGACAGTTCTGGCGGATACTTTATGCCAGGCATCCACTATCCACTGGCACACAGTGGCATTACTGGCCTGGCGTTGCCTCCCGGTCTTCATGAAGGAGTGCTCTCCTTTCATCATCCAGTTTTCCCACGTGATTCGCAGTTTCGCCTTGAAGGAACGATTGACACTTATGTCCAGTGGTTGCACCCCTTTGGTCAAACCATCCAGTTAACGATACATTTTCAAACTATTTTCATATATAAGGCACACCGGATTATAAGACGCACTGCCAGTTTTTGATCAAATTTTAGGATTTTCAGTGCGCCTTATAGTCCGAAAAATATGGTATATATATATATATATATTCATATATAATGTACACCATATTACCAAAAGTAATGGGGCGCCTGCCTTTTCATGCACATGATGAACTTTAATGGCATCCCAGTGTTACTCCCAAGGGTTCAATATTGAGTTGGCCCACCCTTTGCAGCTATAACAGCTTCAACTCTTCTGGGAAGGCTGTCCACAAGGTTTAGGAGTGTGTCTATGGGAAGGTTTGACCATTCTTCCAAGAGTGTGTCAAGTCCTCCAGGATGGCACATCAATGCGTACCATTGCCTGAAGGTTTTCTGTGTCTCCCACCAGTCTCAAGAGCATGGAGGGGTTTCCAGGAGACAGGCAGTTACTCTAGGAGAGCTGGACATGGCTGAACAGGGTGAGCACTGCCAGAGCCCTGCAAAATAATCTCCAGCAGGCCACTGGTGTGAATGTCACTGACCAAACAATCAGAAACAGACTTCTTGATGGTGGCCTGAGGGCCCAATGTCCTCTAGTGGGCCCTGTGCTCACTGCCCGGCACCATGGAGCTCAATTGGCATTTGCCATTGAACACCAGAACTGGCAGGTCCGCCACTGGCACCCTGTGCTTTTCACAGATGAGAGCAGGTTCACCCTGAGCACATGTGACAGACGTGAAAGGGTCTGGAGAATCTGTGGAATCATAAAAAAAATTACTAGTCAGACTGTAAGCTCCTTGAAGGTAGAGACTGGTGAATGTACAGTATGTAAAGTGCTACATAAATTATCAGCGCTATATGAATGACCATAATGGATAAATAATTATTCAATAAATAAATAAATATATTTTTTAAAAATCTAAAAATACAAAAATTTTATTTTTTATAAATGTTTTTAAAGCTTTATAACTAACATTACAACTAACTTTAATAAGTAATATGTTTTTTTTTTAATATATATTTTTATTAAAGAAAGAAAGTTTTAACAATATTATCATGACACATTTTGAAGTCAATAAACTGAAACATGTATATGCAAACAGAGCATAAGAAAACACAGAAGAAAAAAAACATAGTAAACAAAGCAGTTTTGAAAGCGTCTGCAAAGGTAGGTTATCTCGCATGGTACGGGGAGAGAGAACCACCTTAGATCGGATGACTCTGCAGTCTGCACTGGTTTATAAGACATCAACTAGTTGAACAGAACAAATGTTAGGCCTAAAAATATCGGAGATCATAGCTTAAGCTGGGGGGGGGGGGGGATGCGGAAGGAAAAATATGTTTTTTAACCACTTGCCGACTGCCTCCTGTATATTTACTGCGGCACGCGGCCGCTTACAGGCAAAGTGACGTAGTACTATGTCGCTTGCCAAAGAGCCTGTAGGGGGCGAGCGCGTGCCACCAGTGGCGCGCTCCCACCCCCGCGTGTTCCCTGCCTAGCCAGCGCGTGTTTGACCGGCGGCTCCGATGTCCGCCGGCCACTCGCAATCTCCCTCAGGAGAGTGAGAAAGACAGACGGCTGATGTAAACACAGCCGTCTGTCATTCTCCCTGATGTAACAGCAGAGACTATTTAATCCTGCTATGTAGGATCATATTTCTCTGTGATTACTTCACAAGCCACGCCCCCTAACAGTTAGAATCACGCCCCTAGGGACACATTGAACCCCTTCCCTGCCAGTGTCCTTATTACAGTAACAGTGCATATTTATAGCACTGATTACTGTAATAATGTCACTGGTACCCCCAAAAGTCTCAAAAATGTCAGTCAGGGCTCCGATCTGTCCGCCGCAATGTCGCAGTCCCGCGAGAAAAAAATCGCAGATCGCCGCCATTACTAGTTAAAAAAAATAATTACATAAATCTTTCCCGTAGTTAGTAAACGCAATAGCTTTTGCGCAAACCAATCAAAATACGCTTATTGTGATTTTTTTTTACCAAACATATATAGCAGAAAACAAATTGGCCTAAAATTTAAAAAAATTTTGATTTTTACATTTTTTGGGGGGGAAATTTCATAAAAAAAATGTGAAAAATATTGTTATTTTTGCAAAATTGTCGCTCTTTTTTTGATTATAGCGCATGATCAAAAAATCGCATAGGTGATCAAATACCGCCAAAAGAAAGCTCTGTTTGTGGGAAAAAAAGGACGTCAAATTTGTTTAGGTACAGCGTCGCACGACCGCGCAATTGTCTGTTAAAGTCACGCAGTGCCGAAACGCAAAATACCCCCTGGTCAGAAAAGGGGTAAAATCTTCCCGGGGCTTAAGTGGTTAAATTAAATAAAATAATAAATGCAATTTTTACAATAAATATCACCAAAAAAATTAAGAACTTGTTTAAAAAAAAGAAATGGAAAAAAAAAAAAAAAGGCATGCATATTTCTTGGTTGTCTAAAGTAATGACTAAGATTTTGCCTTATAAACAGGCCCATAGCAAAAATGTAAAAATTGCCCTGATCCTTAGGCGGCATACAGGTGTGAAAGCGGAATTGGTTAAATCCCAAACAAACCCTCCCTGTTCCTGGTTGGCAAATCTGCTCTGTAATACACTTTGACAATCTGGATTTTCTCACATCATGTACATCAAACTCCTTCTGCCATATGTCGGAGGCCTATCCAAGAAAAGTTTATAATCTTCAAAAAAAATAAAAAAATACTCGGCAGGAAATTTTATTCCGCTCGGCAGCCTCTCTCTCTCTCGCCATGACTGGCTCCGTACTTATTTTCACCTCTTAAAGAACCGGCGAATATTGTCTTGCCTGGTGTGGATTTCTCAGATCAGCCCCGCGCAGTGATTGCCGTAGCGAACACCTGTTATTAGCGGACGAGCCGCGCTGTCTGTTCTACCAGAAGAGCGGGAAGTAATATTAGCTGTGACCTCCCCAGAAATAACACCTGTGCTGGACAGACGGGGAAAAAGGGAATATATAGAACACTGTACAATCACTCAGAGGAGGGAATTAGACTGTAATTCTTCAGTGGGATAAAGAAAGGATGTATTATTTCTGCCCCTCGTCAGAGAATACACAGATGCTTTGAAAGAGAACATTTTATCTTAAGCTTTTTGAAGCTAAGGACAGCAGGAAAAAAAAAAAAAAAAATTAAAATAAAATATAATAGCGTGCATTGTGCCAATGTAATTAAAATCAACAGGCTCACTTTAATGCCAGCTCAACCAGCTGCATATACTCATCTCCCATTTTCTCCCATGCTGAAGAGAGAAACCACTGCGTATGTTCCAAGGAGGGATTTGGAATTTACATAGGGCTAAAGACTTTGCCCCTGCTCTCATGTAACAGTTCTGGGTTAATTACGATTAATTAAAAAAAAAGAAAAATGAAATCATATATGTATATATATATATATATCTATATATATATATGTATGTATATAAATATATATATAATATATATATAAATATATATAATATATATATATATATATAATATATATATTATATATATATATATTATATATATATAATATATATATATATATATATATATATATATATATATATATATATATATATATATATATATATATATATATATATATATATATGTATATATATATATATATATATATAAATATATAATATATATATATATATATATATATATACAAATCCGATTCCAAAAAAGTTGGGACGCTGTACAAATTGTGAATAAAAACAGAATATATATATATTATATTATATTATATTTATAGTGTATGTATATATATATATATATATATATATATATATATATATATATATATATATATATACATACACTATAAATATAATATAATATAATATATATATATTCTGTTTTTATTCACAATTTGTACAGCGTCCCAACTGTACAATATATATATATATATATATATATAAATATATAATATATATATATATACAAACCCGATTCCAAAAAAGTTGGGACGCTGTACAAATTGTGAATAAAAACAGAATGCAATGATGTGGAAGTTTCAAATTTCAATATTTTATTCAGAATACAACATCGATGACATCAAATGTTTAAACTGAGAAAATGTATCATTTTAGGGGAAAAATACGTTGATTTTAAATTTCATGGCATCAACACATCTCAAAAAAGTTGGGACAAGGCCATGTTTACCACTGTGTGGCCTCCCCTCTTCTTTTTATAACAGTCTGCAAACGTCTGGGGACTGAGGAGACAAGTTGCTGAAGTTTAGGAATAGGAATGTTGTCCCATTCTTGTCTAATACAGGCTTCTAGTTGCTCAACTGTCTTAGGTCTTCTTTGTTGCATCTTCCTCTTTATGATGCGCCAAATGTTTTCTATGGGTGAAAGGTCTGGACTGCAGACTGGCCATTTCAGTACCCGGATCCTTCTTCTACGCAGCCATGATGATGTAATTGATGCAGTATGTGGTCTGGCATTGTCATGTTGGAAAATGCAAGGTCTTCCCTGAAAGAGACGACGTCTGGATGGGAGCATATGTTGTTCTAGAACGTGGATATACCTTTCAGCATTGATGGTTCCTTTCCAGATGGCCCATGCCACACGCACTCATGCAACCCCATACTATCAGAGATGCAGGCTTCTGAACTGAGCGCTGATGACAACTTGGGTTGTCCTTGTCATCTTTAGTCCAGATGACATGGCGTCCCAGTTTTCCAAAAAGAACTTAAAATTTTGATTCGTCTGACCACAGAACAGTTTTCCACTTTGCCACAGTCCATTATAAATGAGCCTTGGCCCAGAGAAAATGCCTGCTCTTCTGGATCATGTTTAGATTTGGCTTCTTTTTTGGCCTATAGCATTTTAGCCGGCAACGGTGAATGGCACGGTGGATTGTGTTCATCGACAATGTTTTCTGGAAGTATTCCTGAGCCCATGTTGTGATTTCCATTACAGTAGCATTCCTGTATGTGATGCAGTGCCGTCTAAGGGCCCAAAGATCACCGCCATTCAGTATTGTTTGACCCTTACGCACAGAGATTGTTCCAGATTTTCTGAATCTTTGGATGATATTATGTACTGTAGATGATGAGAACTTCAAATTCTTTGCAATTTTTCTCTGAGAAACTCCTTTCTGATATTGCTCCGCTATTTTTCGCCGCAGCATTGGGGGAATTGGTGATCCTCTGCCCATCTTGACTTCTGAGAGACACTGCCACTCTGAGAGGCTCTTTTTATACCCAATCATGTTGCCAATTGACCTAATAAGTTGCAAATTGGTCCTCCAGCTGTTCCTTATATGTACATTTAACTTTTCCAGCCTCTTATTGCTACCTGTCCCAACTTTTTTGGAATGTGTAGCTCTCATGAAATCCAAAATGAGACAATATTTGGCATGACATTTCAAAATGTCTCACTTTCAACATTTGAGATGTTATCTATATTATATTGTGAATAAAATATAAGTTTATGAGATTTGTAAATGAGTCCATTCCTTTTTTACTCACAATGTGTACATTGTCCCAACTTTTTTGGAACTAGGTTTGTATATATATATATATATATATACACACAGTATCTCTCAAAGATGAGTTCATCCCTCACATTTTTGTAAATATTTTATTATATCTTTTCATGTGACAACACTGAAGAAATTACACTTTGCTACAATGTAAAGTAGTGAGAGCACAGCTTGTATAACAGTGTAAATTTGCTGTCCCCTCAAAATAACTCAACACACAGCCATTAATGTCTTAACCGCTGGCAACAAAAGTTAGTACACCCCTAAGTTAAAATGCCAAATTGGGCCCAAAGTGTCAATATTTTGTGTGGCCACCATTATTTTCCAGCACTGCCTTAACCCTCTTGGGCATGGAGTTCACCAGAGCTTCACAGTTTGCTAATGGAGTCCTCTTCCACTCCTCTATGATAACATCACAGAGCTGGTGGATGTTAGAGACCTTGCGCTCCTCCACCTTCCATTTAAGGATGGCCCACAGATGCTTACTAGGGTTTAGGTCTGGAGACATGCTTGGCCAGCCGATCACCTTTACCCTCAGCTTCTTTAGCAAAACAGTGGTCGCCTTGGAGGCGTGTTTCTTATCATGTTGGAATACAGCCCTGTGGCCCAATCTCCATAGGGAGGGGATCATGTTCCGCTTCAGTATGTCACAGTACATGTTGGCATTCATGGTTCCCTCAATGAACTGTAGTAACCCAGTGGCGGCAGCACTCATAAAGCACCACACCATGACACTCCCACCACCATGCTTGACTGTAGGCAATACACACTTGTCTTTGTACTCCTCACCTGGTTGTCGCCACACACGCTTGACACCATCTGAACCAAATAAGTTTATCTTGAGCTCATCAGACCACAGGACATGGTTCCAGTAATCCATGTCCTTAGTCTGCTTGTCTTCAGCTAACTGCTTTCAGGCTTTCTTGTGCATCTTCTTTAGAAGAGGCTTCCTTCTGGGACGACAGCCATGCAGACCAATTTGATGCAGAGTGAGCACTGACAGGCTGACCCCCCCCCACCCCTTCAATCTCTGCAGCAATGGGAGCACTCATGGGAGCACTCATACATCTTTTTCCCAAAGACAACCTCTGGATATGACGCGGAGCACGTGCACTTAACTTCTTTGGTCGGCCATGGCAAGGCCTGTTTTGAGTGGAACCTTTCCTGTTAAACCACTGCATGGTCTTGGCCACCGTGCTGCAGCTCAGTTTTAGGGTCTTGGCAATCTTCTTATAGCCTAGGCCATCTTTATGTAGAGCAACAATTCTTTTTTCAGATCCTCAAAGAGTTCTTTGCCATGAGATGCCATGTTGAACTTCCAGTGACCAGTATGAGAGAGTGAGAGCGATAACACCAAATATAACACACCTGCTCCCCATTCACACCTGAGATCTTGTAACACTAACGAGTCACATGACATCGAGGAGGGAAAATGACTAATTCGGCCCAATTTGGACATTTTTACTTAGGGGTGTACTCACTTTTGTTTCCAGCGGTTTAGACATTAATGGCTGTGTGTTGAGTTATTTTGAGGGGGCAGAAAATGTACACTGTTATACAAGCTGTACACTCACTACATTACATTGTAGCAAAGTGTCATTTCTTCAGTGTTGTCACATGAAAAGATAGAATAAAATATTTACAAAAATGTGAGGGGTGTACTCACTTTTGTGAGATACTGTATATACACAGTATCTCACAAACATGAGTACACCCATCACATTTTTGTGGGCCACAGGACAGTATTCTAACATGATAAGGACCCCAAACACACCTCCAAGACAACCACTGCCTTGCTAAAGAAGCTGAGGGTAAAGGTGATGGACTGGCTACGCATGTCTCCAGTAGGGATGATCGAATGGTTCGGGTCCACCATCGGTTCGACCCGAACATTGGGTGTTCGAGGTTCGGCCGAATTTAGAACTTTTTGCCCAAAAAGTTCGGAATTCGGCAACCAGAACCGCCCAAAATGCAATGCTTCAGGAAATGGGCTTTAAAAGCCCGTGATTGGACCAGAACCATTAGCAAAAGCCAATTGAGGGGGCAGAAGAATGCTAGGAATGTGATTGGAGTGACTAGGGGGTCCCTAGACCAATCATTAGTGAATACGCCCTCCAGTATATAAGATCGCCCCCGCCATATTCCTAGCATTGTTATACTGGACATGGAAGAGAATGGAAGCAGT
>NC_138769.1:28728467-28805967 GCF_965119305.1 Pelophylax lessonae | reverse complement strand
GAAATTCTAATACCAGATTACTGTCCATAACAGACCTTAGTTATTAAGGGTACAGGTATGGTCTTTTTTTTGGGTTTTTTTTTTTTTTGGGGGGGGGGGGGGGTAAGGAAGTGTAATTTAACAGCAATTTAAATATTTTTTTTTGTTACTTTGTTACTTTAGCTGCAACATTTACTTAAAAGTATATATAGTATATAGTATAAAAAAAAAAAAAAAACGCAGGTAAAGTCACCCTCTCCCTGGCACCATATCCCAGTGTTGAGGCAAGAGACACACCCAACTACGTCTCTTATCATGTGGGTCACACAAAATATTAATGTGCAAAAAAAAAAAAAGAAGTCCAGAGCAACATAAATATTTTTTTTTTTTTTTTTTATAGGCTGAGGCAAAAATTAAAAATTAAATATAGAACGTACACATCAAATAATGACATATATAAATGAAGCAAAATAGACACACCCAACCGCATCTCTTATCATGTGGGCCACACAGAATATTAATGTGCAAAAAAAAAAAAAAGAAGCTAAACTTTAATATAAATTACTGTGCAAAATAAAGAAAAGCTACAAAAATAATAATCACTTTTCACCACTGACTTTACCAACATGTAACAATAATCAATGCAATAATTTAGGAAGTCCAGAGCAACATAAATATATATATTTTTTTTATAGGCTGAGGCAAAAATTTTAAATTAAATATAGAACGTACACATCAAATAATGACATATATAAGTGAATCGAAATAGACACACCCAACCGCATCTCTTATCATGTGGGCCACACAGAATATTAATGTGCAAAAAAAAAAAAAGAAGCTAAGCATTAATATAAATTAATATACAAAATAAAGAAAAGCTACAAAAAAAAATAATCACTTTTCACCAATCACCCCTGACTTTACCAACATGTAAAAATAATGAATGCAATAATTTAGGAAAACCAGAGCAACATAAATCGTCTTTTTTTTTTTTTTCTTTTTTTTTAAATGAATAATTAAATATAGAACGTACACATCAAATAATGACATATATAAGTGAAGCCAGGTGGTGTCAGTAGGGTGATGCCATGTCCGTTAGAGGATTGGTGTAGTTAAAGCGGAGTTCCGGGCACAGATCTCATTTTTTGATGAACATACCCCCGGGACAGTCAGGGCTAGCACATTCCACAATGGATAGCCTCTGATCTGTCCCGGTTCGCACTTACCTGCAAGAAGAAATACTTACTTTGAAAATTTCTTCCACAGCGTTTCCATCTCTCTTGTGGGCAGCTGAAGCCGGCGCGGTCCTCTTCGGTGTCTTCTTCCGCGTCTTCTTCTCCCAGAATGCGCCGCACCGGCCCCTCTCGTCACTTCCGGTGCGGCGCCGCATTCCTAAACAGCTTCTGGGCATGCCCAGAAGCTGTTTAGCAGGGGAATGCGGCGTCGCCCGGAAGTGACGTGCGGGGCCGGTGCCGTCGCATTGATTCCTGGGAGCGATGACGTTCAGCTCCCAGGAATCATCGCGAGGCAGGAAGTGACGGGGTGAGCCTCGGCGCTGGAGGAGGAAGTACCCTGAGGTGAGTATTTACGATCTTCGATTACAAGGTGAGTGTACAAAAAAAAAAAAAAATAACTATCCAATTCCTTTTCAGGTTATGTGTAGCTAGCGGAGGGGCACAAAAAAAAAATACAGATTTTGTGCCCGGAACTCCGCTTTAACACCCCGCTAGGGTAAGGGGGTTCATTACCCAAAATGGGTATAGAATCCAGTAGTTTGAGCTCGCCCAAGGCTTTTGTGAGGTTCGCCTTAGCATACCAGGCGGTGAACTGAAAGGTGGTCATAAGTTGATGAATTTCAGCTGAAGAGAAGCTCAACGAAGGCTCTCCAGCAAGTAAAGAAATGTTTAGTGGGCCTGAAGTTTTGTAACATAGGGGTTTATTTACTAAAGCTGGAGAGTGCAAAATCAGGCTCACTTCTGCATAGAAACTTCGGACCCACCAAACATTTCTTTACTTGCTGGCGAGCCTTCATTGAGCACACTTTCTCTTCAGCTGAAATTCATCAACACATGACCACCTTTCAGTACATAAACCTCACAGTGTCCAATAGTTTTAATAGATGATAAAGTACATATAGTTTTAGGATTCTCTGCAATAGAGGTGATTGGGTGATGATAAATTTGTACACAATTTCACAGAGGTGAATGTCCAGATGAAATTTCAGTGTTATTTTTGGAAGTTCAGCTTTCCAAAAGGCTTCTGAGTGAAGGGACCAAAGGCTACTCTGAAGGCTCTTCTTGCCTCTGTTGATGCCTGAGCACCCTTAGCTTGATTGCCAGGGCCACCTGGTCCACCCTTCTGTCTTATTGTGGTAGCTTGATTGAGAGGGCCACCAGGTCCTTCCTGCTGTCTTATTGTGGCAGCTTGATTGTCAGGACCACTAGATCCACCCTTCTGTCTTGTTGTGATAGCTTGATTGCCAGGGCCACCAGGTCTACCCTGCTGTCTTATTGTTGTAGCTTGCTTGCCAGGGCAACCAGGTCCACCCTTCTGTTTTATTGTGGAGCTTGATTGCCAGGGCCACCAGGTCCACCCTTCTGTCTTATTGTGGTAGCTTGATTGCCAGGGCCACCAGGTCCACCCTTCTGTCTTATTGTGGTAGCTTAATTGCCAGGGCTACCAGGTCCACCCTTCTGTCCTATTGTGGTAGCTTGACTGCCAAGGCCACCAGGTCTACCCTTTTGTCTTATTGTGGTAACTTGATTGTCAGGGTAACCAGGTACACCCTTCTGTCCTATTGTGGTAGCTTGATTGCCAGGGCCACCAGGTCCCCCCTGCTGTCTTATTGTGGTAGCTTGATTTTCAGGGCCACCAGGTACACCCTTTTGTCTTATTGTGGTAGCTTGACTGCCAGGGCCACCAGGTCTACCCTTTTGTCTCTTTGCGTTAGCTTGACTGCCAGGGCCACCAGGGTGTGAGGAAGAGACACTGCCTTGAAACGCATCAGCTGATTTCCTGGACTTAGACAGTGGACTCCAACACTATGGACGTTGTCAGTCGGATTTAATATGCTGGTTTACGTCACTTGTTTGTGAGTAGACACTTTTTAAATATTTATTAATAAAAGCCTACTGAGGATAATGCGCTAGGCTGGTGCGCCCTCTTTTTTGTTTATGTTTACAGTGTCAAGTCGACCACCCCGGTCGTAGAGGGCAGCAAGGTTTAGCCATTTGGGGATGCCAAGTGGAAAGTCCCGTGATAGAGGGTGTTCGAGAACCAGGTTCTGAGCGCAGGAGCAAGGTGCCAAGCATCGTATCTTTCTTTTGGACCACCAGGTCCACCCTGCTGTCTTATTGTGGTAGCTTGCTTGCCAGGGCCACCTGGTCCACCCTTCTGTCTAATTGTAGCTGGTAGAGCTTTTTTGCGTTAAAAATAGTATAGTGACCCCCAAAGATCCCACCAAAAATATATAAACCACCAAAAATGTATAAAACCCACAGCTCCGCACACTATAAACCCTTAGGAACCCATTGTAGGGTGGAGTAATGCAGCTATACAAACCACCAGTGGAGTCTGATGTATATAGTGAATAGCAAAGGAAAGGGTAACAGAGCAATAACTCCTTATACTTATAGAAAGTAATCAGTAATTATATAACATATTGACAGCCATTATAACAAATCATGATAACAAAGCGTTAATAACAAAGCACTTTGTTGTTATGGCTGTCAATATGTTATTTGATTACAGATACATTTCTATATGGCTAAAGATTTATTGCACTGTTCCTTTTTCCTTTTCTGTTCACCAAAAATATATACCAGACTTATGGCAGGGAAATGTCTACATTGTACAGGTACACCACTTCACAGGCAGGTTTAGTGTCCATTCACACTGGTACGACTTGTCAGGCGATTCGGTCAGCCTGATAAGTCGTGCACCGTTGCTCCCATAGTGTAGTATAGGACCCGTTCTAATAGGAGCGACACAAGTCGCTCCGACTTAGAAAAAGGGTCCTGTACTACTTCGGGCGACCTGGAGGCGTCATGTTATGAAGTCCGTGCAAGTTGCGCCGAAGTCACGCTGCACGCGACTTCACAGGTCGCCCCCCGAAGTCGGAGCGACCTAATGTGAACGGGGGCTTAAGGTCCTTTGGTTTTCAAAATAATTATGTATTTTTAAAATTCCACTTTAAGTATTAGTTAAAGGAGCTGCTCCCTGCCAAAATTATATTTTTGATGGTAATTTTTGCATTAGTGCATGTCCCTCAAGGCAGTTCCCTGCTTCCCATGCCCATTCATGGACAGTCCCTTGTCTATTAGCATTTTAAAATAATCATAAGTGATTTTAAAGATTCAAGTTCCAATGCCTTTATTGGGGTTCGTAAACAAATCCAGGTACGTTTGGCCCACCCCTAATCATTACTTGCCTACCTCAGTTAGAGGTTCCGATAAAGGGTGCTCCAAGAAAATGAGTTAAGCTTTAATTTGAGATTACCAATGGTTTGGCTGATTTTATGAAATTGTGTCTTTCACAAGCGATTGATTACTGCACTCTTGGGAGTACCATACAATTTTACAAAAAAGGATACAAAACGTCAGTTTAAAAAATGGATAAAAAAATTAATAAAATTGACCAAAAGCCATTATCATTTCCCCTTGAAGCTTTAATTGACATGCTTAATGTTTCTTATTCAATAGTATAATATTTCCCTATTGATTAAATTATATAGTTATGGCATTGGAGTAATTACTCCATGATCCACCATCAATCATGTCAATAAAGGGTCCCCAAAGGTTTCCACACTGAGAAGACGGCAGCTCACCCCTAGGCATTTAGAGAGCAGTAGTGAACTGATAAAGGGTTTCAAAGAGTAAGAAGCCATTTAATCATTCACTGTAATAAGACATTATACAGAATGTCAGTATATATCATTAATATGTAACACAGCGTTTTTCATAGGTCCAGGTCGGTGAAGGAGCTCACAATCTAATATCCATACCTTATAAAACGGTTATCTTTAAAGCCCAACATCAAGATATTTAAAAAACAAAAATGTTGCCCCAACTGCAATACTCATTCCCTCTTAAGTGCTGTCCCCTGCAGTTACTGTAAAAACAAATTGAAAAGGATTAAGAGAGGTGCATGGAAGCCAGCCAGCCCCCAGTCTGATGCACTCATCCTCCAGTCTGCCACCAACCAAGTAGACCTGTCTCATGATATACATAAAGAACAAGGGTTTAGTTGACATGCATTTGCAAACGCATGTGTAAGCTGCAGGGCCACTACACGGCACCCTGTTCCCTGTTTTACCTGCAGTCCTAACACTTTAAATCTGAGTGTCTCCACACTGGGAGCACATGGCTGCTAATGGATGGATAGGAGGCAGGTGGGAGGGATCAGCCCAAACCTCCCCCAACCCACCCCCATCCATGACTGGTCTAGTATCTCAAAACTCTAATAGTGATGTTCATGTGATGGTACAAACTGAAAATGACCAGCTGAGAAGCATACACCTCCAACCCCTTGGTGGATGCAGTGTAAAACACAGATTGGGACTTTATATGAGGCAATTGGCCTGTATAGCACAATGCCTCCATCCCTAATTTCATAAAATATTTGGGACTTTACATGAGACAAGCAGGTCATGCTATGGTCTCCCTCCCTATATATAATGCCTTTTACTATATGCCTTTTCATCAATAAATGTCCTCATTCATCTCATTTGAATGATGCTCAGAAGACTGAGGTCATCCTGTGAGTGCAGGGCATCATAAACCTTCAACCTGCCAGTAGCATACTTATTGTCCTATAAGTGACAACATTCACTATAGTTCATTCATTCTCAACCATGATTCTGTGGAACCCTATGGTTCCTCCAGAGGTGTCTAGGGGTTCCTTGAGCTGTGGCTGATTGATCGCCCATTTGACGGTGCCTGCATCATTCTGAAAACAACCAATGCCATTTGGAAGAGCCAAGGAGGCAAGGCATCGATGATATTTTTATTTACCTGTAAAAGTTGCATTCTGACCAACATTGTATTCTTCTGACCACCCACCAATAGGAAATTGTGACGTACTTGGCTGTGGAGCCTGAAATGACAAGTTTGGCCTCTTGCGCAATTCCCATCCAAGCATCCCTGGTAGTGGACACAGGGACTGTGGTGGAAGGACACAGGTGCCAGAAAGCAGGAGTGGGGAACTTGAGCTTTGAAACACAGGACTACTTACAGAATCAGTATGGAGTTGGGTCATAAGCTATGTTCAGCAGCCGGCAGGCAGGCAGGTTCAAGGTCAGGATTAAGTTTAGGGTCAGGAACAGGCAGGAGTTGGTGACAGGGTAGCAAGTCAGAAGGGGGAACCGTTTTCAGAAGTCCGGGCCATTTTTGGTAACATAAAACAAAATAGGCAGTGGAGTTTCAAGAGTGGTGTCAGACCTAGCCATGTCAGGAACCAGAAAGTAGACTTCCGGGAACCCAGGATACAGGAACTATAGCTGAAGACAATGCAGCACTGAGGCTACCTTTAGGTGGGGTGCAGCGTGCGCGGCATCTCAGGCTTCACATTAATCGTACACTAAAACCAAAGCAGCTGCAGTGAGCCGGCGGTAGGGGGAACACAGAGAAACACAGTGTTCTGGTGTGAACATGACATATAGAAAACTATTTTCTTCTGTGGGTTATTTGTATTTACCTGCATTTATACTTGTATTTTCCCATAAGGAAAAAACCCAGGTGACTGCACATAGTGTGAAAAATAAAGTGCCGAATGCTGGTGATCTCTGATCTCCTCCAGGTTGTTCAGGTAGATCTCCATCCCTCAAAGGTTGCCTACCCCTGTCATAGAAGAGCTGTGTTCCCCTTGACTTCCTCATCAACTGAGTTGCCGCTGCGGGAGAGCGCCACCTGCAGTGAAACAAGTGGACTGCCCCTGCCTACATGTGCCAGTGCTCATGTGTGTGCACATTCTTGTCCTTGCCCACCTGGTTAGGCTTCTATGCTCATGACCCTGCACATGCGCATGGAGATGAGCACTTGCCACATAGGAATTAGCACTTGTTATATGAACTCTCTGACAGCAGCTTTCCCAATGATCTCCAGTTAATTGGTTTTAGCAGAGGTTTCCTGAGACCTGAAAATTGTTTCAAGGGTTCCTCAGGGGTAAAAAGCTTGAGAAAAGCTGCTGTGGTGTTATCTATAGAGAAGAAGCATTATAACCTAGGACAGGGAATATGCTAGGACTATAGACCTCTTCTCCTTCTCCTGATGTCCATAACACAAGCGGGAGGTGTTCTTTAGTTACCAAAGAAAAAGTAAAAGAACAATAAATGGTAGATGGTGCATGGGTGGATGAGACACAGGATCCAAAAGCAACAGCCCTAGGCGATGAAAGTGTAGCATGGACAGCAGGCAGACTGCAGCAGATGTAAGCACTGATGGAAGGCAGCTCACAGGAGATGAAGGAATCTCTAGGCAGCATGAAAGACAAAAGACAAAGCAGCGCCACTATGTGCAATATGTTTAGAAGTTTGTGGATTTATTAAGACTATTGGTAATTGTGACAAATCCCACTGTCACTGTGTGTTTTGGAAGGGACTGTGCGCGTGCCTCCTACCGTCAGACTATGGGCCAGAAGATACTGGAGACCTGGGGACATGCTGGCATTGAGTTAATGTAATGTAATGTAATGTAATGCTACAGCCCTTTTTCCCCCATCCCCCCCCCTCTTGTTGCTGTGTCTAATTGTGTTGATTCATGACACATAGACAATGGTCTGGACTGGAGACATCTCTCCACAGGGGGTGTGTATTGAGAGGCTGCCTGTTTACCATAGTCTCATTAGGTTATATGTAGCCTGTTTCAATGTACAAATGTTCAGTTCCCATTGGTTGTTCCTTGTCCCCTTCCCCTCTTTGGCAAGGCTAAGGGGAGTGTCCCTAACTGTGTGTAAAACTGTATGTCTTGGAATTTAATAAACAGTTTAAGCTCTGTATGTTTAACCCTCAACACCTGTGTGGATTGTCTCGTGATTGAGGGGTTAAGGGCTGGGTATGGCTAATCTGCAGGCTGCGGGTGCGTATGGAGGACAGGAGACACCGGTCTGGCGGATGTGCCCACCAGGGGCATCTAAGATCCGTTACAGTAACTTACAGGAAGTAAACCAATGGAGCGCATGTCAGACCCCACAAGGGGTCAGAAAAGCTGTGGTACCGGGAGGGCATCTAAGGACAGAGGCATCCAAGCAGGCATAAGACGAGGCAGTGAGCTTCCAGCCCATCAATTCACAGACCAAGATACACAAGCCATGCCCAAACCTTCTGCCCCCAGTGCTGATGTCCGACCAACAGGGGTTGACTGGCAACTTTCAGCCCAGGGGGCAAGTTTAAACCAGAGGCCCATGGTGCATGACTTGGCCCCCCTCCCACTCTCTCTCTTCCCTGCCTCATGACCCCCCATTCCATGATGAATCTCCTCTCAAGGTACTCTCTACTCACCAGACGAATCCGGTTTCCGACCTGGCCAGCAGGGGCAGTTGGGAGGAGCTGGGACAGCTTGGTTGAGGCTGGCCGGGGGAGGAGAGTCTCCAGTGCGGCATGGAATTGGTCTCTGCTCAGACACAGTCTGCACCATCCATGCTGGGGGGGGGGGGAGGGGGCTGCTCTCTGTCTTCATCCTGCACTCAGTAGGTCAGCGGCGGGGACTTTTTACTTCTCTTCACCAGGAATCCTTTAGGCATGTCTGTGGCAGAATGGGGGAAATCAGAATGGCCCAGGGGGTAATTGCCCCTCTGCCCCCTGGCCCAGTCCTCCCCTGTCAACCAGGAACTCAGCTACGTGTGTCTCTTGGTCTGTGGCATGCTGGGCAGCAAGCCTCTGCCTGACACGCGCTCCATTGTTTTACTTCCTATAAGTTACCAAATGTCTTAATAAATCCACAAACTTCTAAACATATTGCACTTAGAGTGGCCATCCTTTGTCTTTTGTCTTCCATACCATAGAATAAGTGGCACAAGCTAATTGCTGGGGAGCATTGTCAGCTCATTCCAAGAACGTATCAGCTCACTGGATTCCTGGCAGGATCCACTGGTATTTTTTATATACAGTACTTATCGAACAGATACAACAAAATTCTTCCAATGATATATTTAGCGGCTCAAAGGGAACTAATAAGAGAAGTTTATTGTAAGAGTTTACATACAGGCGCCAACCACTTAGCCATCTTACTGCAATCCTTCAGCCCTGAAATTTGGTTATCGAGGAAACTGAGACCCAAAAGTGATCAGTGCAGCGAATTGCAGATAATCAGTGCTGGTAATGAAGAGACAGCTGGGTAATGGGCTTCTTAGAGACCGTCACTTTGTAGTCGAGCCTGTTTGATGGACGAGGTCTGGCAGCTCTGGAGGTGAATTTCAATCTCCACCTGGGTGCATTTTGTGCTGAGGGTTCATCTTTGCCGGGACTCAGACAAGAGATGTGATTAGAGAGAATCTAATTTGTTTGGAGTGCCTGGGCGAGGGGAGGAAATTATTCTGCAGCAATATTTATAAATGCATTCATCATGGAGTGCACCGTCATCCATCAATGGCAAGTAGAGTGGAAGAGATGCCAGTACTCACCCGTCGTGATTAAAGGTGCCGTCACTTTGTTCTGGTGACCGCCAGCACCTCCTGCCCATCACGCAGGGCTCTGCAGAGGAGCAGGCTCAGGCAACAGCACAAAGTATGAGGTTTAACCTCTTCATGTCAAGAGGTCATTGAAATCTAGATGCCCAGACCAAATTTAGTATGGTCAGTATGTATCGGTTCGTTTTGACAATAACTCTGTGACTGATATGCCTACCTAAATCATTTATTCAAGAGATAATTAAATTCTAAATGTCCAGGCAACATTTAATAGTGTCATCAGTAGACCGAATTTGCGTGCCTAAACTAGGTGTATATACTCTTGTGCTGCTTCTCTCTCTCCCAGTCTAAGCTTTGCTTTGTAGAATCTGCAAGAGGTTGATATGAAGACAAATTCAAGTACTTGCACCGATTGCATTGAAGAAACAAATGTAATACTATTAACCACTTAACGACCGCCCGCCGCAGTTATACTGCGGCAGGCAGCCGTTCCTGCGCGAACCGACGCAGGTATACGTCGGTCGCGCCCCTGCAGCTATGGGCCGAGCACGCACCGCCGGCGGCGCACTCCTGCCCCCACTTGTCAGCGAGGAAGCCGATGCAGCGGGCAGGTGGCTCCGATTACCGCCTGACAACCGCGATCGCTCCCCGTTGAGAGAGAAGAACGGGCAGCTGTTGTAAACACAGCCGACCGTCCTTCTCCCTGGAATAATCATAGAGCCCCTGTGATCCTTCTATTTAGGATCACAAGTCTCTATGGTCATTTCACAAGCCCCGCCCTCATACAGTTAGAAACACTCCCCTAGGCTCACATTTAACCCCCTTGATCATCCACAGTGTTAACCCCGTCCCTGCCAGTGTCATTAGTACAGTAACAGTGCATATTTTTAGCACTGATTACTGTAGTAATGTCACTGGTCCCCCCCAAAAGTGTCAAAAATGTCAGTTAGGGGTCCGATCTGTCTGCCGCAATGTCGCAGTCCCTCTAAAAATCGCAGATCGCCGCCATTACTAGTAAAAAAAAAAAAACAACAAAAATGACATAAATCTTTCCCGTAGTTTGTAGACGCGATAACTTTTGCACAAACCAATCAAAATACGCTTATTGCAATTTTTTTTTTTTACCAAAAATATGTAACAATAAACAAATTGGCCTAAAATGTTAAAAAATTTAGATTTTTACTTTTTTTTGGGGGAATGTTATATAGCAGAATGTGAAAAATATAGTTTTTGTTTTCAGAATTGTGGTTCTTTTTTTTTGTTTATATCGCAAACAAATACAAAAAAATCGCACAGGTGGTCAATTACCACCAAAAGAAAGCTCTATTTGTGGGAAAAAGCTGACATTAATTTTATTTGGGTACAGCGTCGCATGACCGCACAATTGTCCGTTAAAGTAACGCAGTGCCGAATCGCAAAATAGGGCCTGGTCAGGAGGGGGGTAAATCCTTCCGGTCTTAAAGTGGTTAATGAACACAGATCTGAAATAATTTGTGTATTTTTTAATTGCATTTCGAGTTCAGCTTTTAACGTGGATTTCGGAGAGCTTTTTTGACGTGTTGAGCGTATTACTTCTCCCCGGTCTGTGCCTGCTATATAGTTTTCTTCCGATGATGATTTTCCAACCGTGACATGCCAGAGAAAGAAAAAGGATGCTTTACCAGCTTATTTCTCATAAACATCCCTCAAGGGGCAGATGTCAGGGAAGTGATATCAGCGTTTGGACATTACATGGCAGCTTTTAAAGGGCAGATGAGAAAGAAAGCTCAGGATATCTGTAATTCACTTAGATTCCCGAGACACAGAGGTGATGTCAGGTGATAGCAGTTGTAATGTGCTACCCGCAAATAAAAGCAAGTCCAATTCTCCAAGCCGTCTAAGAATCTGAAACTTCCAGCCAAGCCCTCTAATTTCTTAAAGGGTCTGTCCACTTTGAACTGATATTTCAGTGATTGGTAGATGGTGGAGAGTTAAAACCCCTGATTGTCTGTTCTCTCTTTCTGGGACTCTGTTGGGGAGATCTCTGCTTGAGTTCCCAGGTCTGTACACCTGCTGTGGCCATTATGAAGGTTTTTTTAATAGATTTTATAGGATAGAAAATAAATTGGAGGATCTGGAACACACAAGGTTGGATGGGAACACCCAAAAAGCCTACGTGGACAGGAGCAGAGTCAGGAATTATGGAAGAGTTTTCACTGTTGGAGTATCCAAGACATATACGGAGGTCTGTACACCTGCTGTGGCCATTTCGAAAGGTTCCAACCTGCTGGTTTTTTTTTGTATTTTATATATTAGAGCAGGGTTTCTCAACCAGGGTTCCATGGCAGGTTTCTCCAGAGGTTGCTAGGGGTTCCTTGAGCAATGACCAATTTTTGCCTCTCAGATAAGTTTCCATTGACACCTTTGATCTTTTTAGCAATCTGTAAGGGCATAATTTTTCCCAATGACCACAAGTGTGAAGGAACATTCTTCCACTGCACCCTGAGCCCACCCAGTTGTGTGACAATAGCGAATGAATATTCGCAATTGTCACACGGATCCTCCTCCTGGCAAATCAGGAAGTGGGTCCTGAGACCCGTTTCACTATTGGCCGAAAGGAGAAGCCATGGAGGAGGAGGGAGGAGACGCAGAATACTTAGGGGGAAGAAGCCAAAGCTGAAGCTGCCGCCGCCGCCGTTGCTGCCACATGTCCAGGCAGGGTGAGTGAGCCGCGGGGGGGGAGGGGTAAATGGTGTGCGGGCTGGTGTGGTCCGAGGGGGTTGACCCCCCCAATGGCCCATGGAGCACCAGCCGCCACTGTATATATATATATATATATATATATATATATATATATCAAACCTGAAAGAGAGAAGATGAATGACTGAAGATGTAAGATGCAAGATGCAGAGAGAGAGAGATTGGGAATCAAAGAGAAAAGAGATGGGAACCGAAAAATATCCTTTTTTTTTTTTCTGGATTTCCTCTATAGCTCGAAGGTTGAAAACTGGAAGAAGGGAGGTAATTGCTGATTTGAATATTCACATTTCTCAGCGTGTGCCACCCAACGCAGTGCTAGCCAGGCGGTAGGAGTGCGAGGCGGAGCCAGAACTCTACTGGAGAGCAAATCAGGCATTAAAGAAAGTTGATTTAGTGCTGAAACTTTGATGTTGCTCTCCTAATTATTCCGACTGTTTCATGTATCAGGCAAGATGGGAAAACATTTCCTCGCTTTGCAGAGGGAAGTAATGAGTCAGCGAAGGACTGCGGCTCTGTCTCACAAATGTAGGGTTACAGCCCACCGCTAACAAGTTACCTAAAATGATAATTATCTACAGAACTATTTCTAATACAATTAACTTCCAGGTAAGAAAAAAAAAAAATAAGATGCATGAAGTCATTAAAGCCCCTCTGCAGGCATTATATATATATATATATATATATATATATATATATATATATATATATATATATATATATATATATATATATATATATATTTTTTTTTTTTTTTTTTTTAATAGTCCCCCAGCTGGGGGTTAAAAAAAAAGAAACAACAGTTATGGCTTTATTACTCACCTCCTATCCGACAATGCCCATTGCAGTGAATCCCATCTGCAACTAGGGGTCCATTTTATAAAACATTAATTGCACGAATGTCAGATGCATTTGTGCAAGCTGAACGCAATGTCCCATAATTGTTGTAAGAGATTAATGTCTGTATCTTCAGCTCCATCTACAGGCCAAAATGTGGTATAGTTTTCTCATTAGTGTTTCAGAAAATTATGCCGCATTTTGGCCACTAGATGGAGCTGAAGATAACAGCGTTAATCACTTTCAAAAATGATGAGACATTTTGTTCAGCGTGCGCCAATGTTTCTGACATTCTTGCGACAAATTTTTTATAGACCCTTAGATGTTCACAGTCTTCTAAATTGCATGACGTGGGAGTTTAATTGCACCTCGAAACTGGATCTAAATTTGTTATTTGGGAATGGTGCAAAATCAAATATTTTCTGTAGATTGAATGGAAAAATATGACAATATGGCCATTGGATGGAGCATACTTGTTTCCTATGCTACTCAGCTTAATCTAGTGGCCATAAGGAGGTATTTTCCTGTTTACACATTTGATCTGCAGAGCATTGAGCCTGAGAATATTTAATTTTGCCCCATTCACACAGAACAAATTAACATGCTTTTTTTTATAATATACACAATAGCATCATTCAACTTAGAAGACCGAGGACATACTGCGAGTACAAGGAGTCATGGACCAACCTCCTGTGTGGGTGTCACCATGTCATCCTACCCTAACATATAATAATGCAGGGAGCAACAGTGATGCCATCACATCAGTGCCACTCTCTGCATAATTATGGACAGCCCATCAGTAGGGAACATCCTAAAACAACTGGAATAGTTAAGTCCCCAGCATGGGTTTAAAAAAAAAAACTGTTATTGCTTTATCACTCACCTTTATCTGGCACTGTCCACTGCAGTACATTCTATCTGCCACTAGGTGTCCACAATTTTCTGAGTTGCACGACTCTTAGAAGAGCATTCATGTAAAATTTGCATAGCATCAAAACTGTGTGGAGATTCGATCTGTGCAAGTGGGTCAAAACCGAAGGTTCTCAGGCTATATCCTCTGCAGATTGAATATGAGAATGGGTAATAATACAGCATTACGGCCACTAGATGGAGCTAATGCGCATACTCACTTCTTATGATACCCAGTGCCATCTAGTGGTAACAATGCAGTGCTTTTCCCATTCACACATTTGATCTGCAGAGAAGAATATTTGATTTTGCCACAATATATCCCATCAGCCTGGAAGTCTGAGAACATACCGCAAGTACAGAGAGTCATGGAACCACATTTTGCAATGGTGTCACCATAACTCCCTACCCTCTCAATGATCCAGAGACAGGATTGTAGTAGTTGCATCCTTGGGGACTGTCGTCTGCAAGAGAAGACTGTAATCCAACCGGAAAAGATAAGTGTAGTTCTACCCCCGGAGGGGCCGCTTGGTAATCTGGGTTCTCTGTTCTGTGCCTCAACTCCAAGAACACATCACAGTGCCCTTTACAGCGCAGACCCCTTTATTAATATAAAGGGGACTGCACTGTAAAGGGGCACTGTGATATAAAGGGGACTGTACTGTAAAGGACCACAGTGATATAAAGGGGGGCTGCATTGTAAAGGGGCTCTGTAATTATTACAGTGCCCCCTTACAGTGCAATTCCCTTTACATTAAAATACCCATAGCAATCGCAGCCCTCCCCCCCCCCCCCCCCCATCATAATGTCCCCTTTCCTCTCTTACATCACAGAGCCCTCTTTAAATCTCTGCCTCTGTGTTTCTTTCTTTAGCAGGGCAGGGGCAGTTATCAGCCTGTGTGTTCTCTCCAGGGTTTCCCACGTAGCCAACAATGTCATCCTATCAGCAGGGCAGGGGACGGGAGGAGCTGCAGATCTGGATGAAGGGCGGGCATTGCCCAACTTATCATGTTAACAAGAGGGTTTTTTCCTTCTTGGTAAAATGAAAAGACTGACGCTCTCTGTCCTGATCTGCAGCTCCTCCGATCCCCTGACCTGCTGATAGGATGGCATTGATGGCGGGAGATCCAGAAGAGAACACATAGGCTAAGTTAAGGGAGCGATGACATGACTATCACTGGCCGTGATCGCCGCTCCCCTCCTGCTGTACGGTCCAGCTATCAACAGGCCACAGACTAATACTGGTCCACGGCCTGGGGCTTGTGGACCCTTGGCCTAGAGTACACTTTAGGAGGATGGCTAGGACATGGTGCAATGTCCCCTGAGAGGTACCTCTTAGAATAAGCAGTAGGTAAAGGTCTTTGTGTAGCAGCTGTAAAGGGGCAGTCTTTAGTCCTAACTCTTCAGCCGGCTAGCATTGGGGCTCAGTTGTAGCGTTGGTGCACATGAGAATAGTCCCAGTCAAGTCTACAAGCAGCCATAAGGCTACTAGATGGCTGTATGGTCAGTTCCCAAAGGGCTCAATCTTTCTAGCAGCAGATAGTAAATCCCCACAGCAGCAGTTTACCAGTCCATGGGATATGGCACCAAGATGATTCTGAAAAAAATACCAAAATTCTAGGTCCTTTTTAGGTTTAACCTATATCTGCATCTCAAAACTAATGTTGACATGTCAGGAATTTACTTGAAATGTTGCTAAAAGCTCCACTTCAAGAACATGTCAGCTATAAAAATGATTCTGTTTTTTCTACCAAGGCTCCTACAAATTTCCTATTCACTCTCGTCATTACACTGACACTCACTTCCATATCATATAACAAGTTAAAATTGTGCATTCCACCGGGTGAAAAACCCCATAATGCCCAACTTTTCATCTTTAATCAATACGTGGGAGACGGAAAAGTACGTTCGGAGTCGAGTTATTGTTCCAGGCCTGTATATACTTGAATACAATCTTCTTGCATGTGTCGCTCTCACACTTGCGTCTCAGTCATTACAATGAATCTTCTCTCCGTAATAGGATCTCAGCCATTCCCCGCACCTTTATAACATTTGCACGGTTAAGGATGCTGCTTCCTGCCTAATAACTGTGATTTCCTACTGTCCACGTTTTCTGATCAATGCGCGGTTATACAGCCTCCCAGCTGGGTCTACTGCGGAGCAAGCTGGTCAGGTTTGACGTCAAAAGAAATATTTATTTATGTTTTTTTCAATTATTTTTTTAAAAAGGTAATCCAAAAGATATAAACTTGTTGGTTTAAACATTTAAATATTTTTTAAAAAAGGACAGCGGTAAAGAGAAAGTCTAGAGAAACGAGGTCTCAGGATTAAGGTGAGGTGATGGTAATGATAGTCATCTCTGTGTTCCTGACCTGGGAAGCTGGTGTGGTGGCAAGCATAGTGTGACCAGATGTCCCTGGTTTCCCGGAATGAGGACACTGTCCCCGGACCAAGTCTGTCCCCGGTTTTGTCCCCGGATTAGATTTGAACAGGGGCCCCGGGCAATTTCAAAGACAGTCAGTGCAGAATTTTAAAAGAAATTCTGAATTACACACCCCCGCTTTGCTGCTCCTACTAGCTTAGGGGGGTATTTTTTCCATTATCTGTGCCCTTTTCTGATGGTCATGTGCTGGTTGGAGCAGAGGGACTATTTCTTTAGTTTTGGGCACATGCCCCTTCCGCTCCCGCTCGCATGTTCTTCTGCCTTGGCTCAAGTCCCAGCCAGCCGTCTGCCTGCCTTGCCTTCCCTGGCGCAGTAGTAGCCTAGCCGGGGGCCCAGAGAGTGAGACTTGTGTGAGTCTGGTTCTCTGGCATAATAGATGGTATCATAACACATAGGCAGGGCTGCTGATAGACTACCTGATGGGGCCCTACCAAAAACTTATTAAGGCTCCATTCACATATGGGCTTCTCGGATCACCATCGCCCGTGCGATTTGCCCGACTTGCAATGGCACCCCAAATGCAGAGCAATTTTGCCACGATTGTCGACCCAACTAACAGAATTGCGGGACGCCTATTGCCCAAAAGAAGAGACAATTGCAGCAAAATCGTGCCGCGTTTGGGGTGCCATTGCAAGTTACAGGAATCGCTCGGGTGTCCTGTGACTTGCAATGGCACCCCAAATGCAGTGCAATTTTGCCACGATTGTCGACCCAACAAACAGAAATGCGGGACGCCTGTTGCCCAAAAGAAGCAACAATTGCGGCAAAATCGTGCCGCGTTTGGGGTGCCATTGCAAGTTACAGGAATCGCTCGGGCGTCCCGTGACTTGCAATGGCACCCCAAATGCAGCGGGATTTTGCCATGATTGTCGACGCAATGAACAGAATTGCGGGACGCCTGTCGCACAAAAGAAGCGACAATAGCGGCTAAATTGCACCGCGTTTGGGGTCACAGGAATCGCTCGGGCGTCCCAAGACTTGCAATGATTCGGGATCATGGGCAGAATCGCGGCAATGCTGCCCGCAATCGGAGATGCCTATATGTGAATGGAGCCTAAAGATATATTTAGCTAAAATTACAATAAAATCATTATTAGCAGACACAAATACATCATAACTCACAATAAACGTAATAAATAAAAATGAAGATGAGATGAAAAAAATATACAGGCTGGGCAGTTGGAGCTCCGGAATCAGAGAGACAGAGGGAGAGAATCAAAGTTAGAGATCACAAACTCAGGGGCAGAGCTAACATTAGAGCCAGGGCTGGCAGGGGGGGGGCATACAGGGAGGGGGATTAGTACCTTACTCAGCAGATAAAAGCTGGCAGTAGGGAGAGGGAGAGAGATCAGCTTTCAGCCGCTGGAGGAAGAGTTCTGTATTTGTTGTCCATCACTAATCCCCCTCCCTGTGTGGACCCCCCCTGTGTGCTCAGACCCCCTACAAGAGGACCGGTGGTCTGCCCCCCCCCTATCAGCGGCCCTGCACATGGGCAGCAGGCACTCTATCATGGCTCTGGCTGGCAATGCACTGTCACAGTCAGGGGAGGACTGGGCCAGGGGGCAGTTGCCCCCTGGGCCGCTCTGATTCCCACAGACATGCCTAAAGGATTCCTGGAGAAGAGAAGTAAAAAATCCCTGCCGCTGACCTACTAAGTGTGGGTTGAAGATAAGGACAGAGCACAGCCCCCCCTCCCCCCCAGCATGGATGGTGTGAACCACACGTGTCAAACACAAGGCCCCGGGGACGAATCCGGCCATTTCATGTGGCCCTCGCACCTCTCCTGCAGCTGTGGCAACCCCTTCATTGTTGCCCCCACCTTGTCCCAGCAGTCAGCAGCAGAGAGAAGGACAAAACTCCTCCACCAGATCCTGCCCGTCTCCATGCAGCCACAGAGAGGCTTGTATCCACCCCCCCCCACTATCTCAGCAGTCCGCAACAGATAGGAAGACAGAACTCCTCCTACAGATCCTGCACCTCTCTCTGCAGCCATAGTACCCCCTCCTCTCCGCTTCCCCTGGTCTTAGCATTATTCAGTGGACTCCGGCCCTCCTCTTGTCCTCCTCCAGACTCAGAGGCACACTGTGATGTAATGGAGGTTGAGGGACTTTTGAGTTCTGATGGTGGGGGAGGAGCTCTTAACACCTGATGGTGGGGGAGGGGGGTGCTCTGGACATCCAGTCTTACAGATACAACTGGCCCTTTGAGGGCAACCATAATGCTCATTTGACCCATGATGAAATTGAGTTTGACACCCCTGGTGTAAACTGTGTCTGAGCAGAGGCCGGTTCCATGCCCCACTGGAGATTCTTCTGCTCCGGGCCAGCCCCAACTGAGCTGTCCCAGCTCCCACCCCCTCCCAACCTCCCCCTGCTGGCCAGGTCGGAAACCCAGATTCAGCCGGTAAGTAGAGAGTATCTGGAGCAGGGATTCAGCTTGGAATGAGGGTCAGGAAGAGGATTGGGAGAGTGTGTGTGTGTGTGTGGGGGGGGGGGGGGAGTTGGAGGGGGCTGAGTCGCTGCACCATGGGCCTCTAAGTGGTACTTGCCCCCTGGGCCGAAAGTTGCCAGTCTGCCCCTGGTAGAGGGGCCTCTGCTAACACTACTAAGTCTGCAGTTACTTATTTAGGACCTTAGGAAGTTCATCAGGTCCAACACCACCCTGACCAAAGTCATTTAGCACTAATGACTTGACAAGGAGTGAATACAAGTAAATAATAAACAATCAAGCAGCCCCTGAGAGATAATGCTCCATACAATACCAATTAAAGAGTGGAGATTTGGGTACTTGAAAATGACAATTCATGACCGGTTCTCTTTAAAATGCCCATGCCATCCATCAAGCTTGCAGAAAGCAGAAATCATGTGGCTCCCCATGACAAAGATAACTGATGCTGTCAGATGCTGAGATGTAGAACATCAAGAGGAAACAGTATTAATTCTTATCATTGGGGGGATTGGTGAAATCTGTTTAATATTAATGTCGCGCCACCGTCATATGTCACCGACGCACATTTCAAGCCTTCACTGGATAACTAATTGCGTACCATGTAGGGATGTCGGCAGAGAAGTTAGAAAGAGCTCTTCAAAAGTAGACGGTAGCTCAGAACTTCACGTGAGCTGCGAGCAATTGATGGAGAAGAGAATGCCTTGTGAATATTAAATTCTAAAAAAAAAAAAAAATCTCCAAAAACTCCCAAATCTGAACTATCCAGAATATTATTCCTCCTTTAACCACTTAAGCCCCGGAGGATTTGGCTGCTCAAAGACCAGGGCCTATTTTGCGATTCGGCACTGCGTGAATTTAATGGACAATTGCACGGTCGTGCGACGCTGTACCCAAATGAAATTGACGTCCCTTTTTTTCCCACAAGCAGAGCTTTCTTTTGGTGGTGTTTGATCACCTGTGCGATTTTTATTTTTTGCGCTATAAACAAAAAAACAAAGGGCGTCAATTTTGAAAAAATAACAATATTTTTTACATTTTTTTATATGAAATCCCCCCCAAAAAAATGTAAAAATCAAAATGTTTTAATATTTTAGGCCAATTTGCTTTCCGCTACATATTTTTGGTAAAAAAAATCGCAATAAGCGTATTTTGATTGGTTTGCGCAAAAGTTATTGCGTTTACTAACTAAGGGAAAGATTTATGTAATTTTTATTGTATTTTTTTTTAAACTAGTAATGGCGGCGATCTGCGATTTTTTTGCGGGACTGCGACATTGCGGCGGACAGATCGGACCCCTGACTGGCATTTTTGACACTTTTGGGGGTACCAGTGACATTACTACCGTAATCAGTGCACAAAATATGCACTGTTGCTGCAAAAATGACACTGGCAGGGAAGGGGTTAACTTTATTAGAGATCCAGGGGTTAAGTGTGTCCCTAGGGGCGTGATTCTAACTGTAAAGGGGTGTGGCTTTTCATGTAACCACAGAGACATACGATCCTACATAGCAGGATCGTATGATCTCTGCAGTTACACCAGGGAGAATGACAGGCGGCTTTGTTTATATCAGCCGTCTGCCTTTCTCCCTCTCCAGCGGGAGATCGCGAGTGGGCGGCGGACATCGGAGCCGCCGGTCACTCGCGCGGGGATCCCTGTAAACGAGCGAGGGCGGGAGCGCGCCTCTGGCGGCGCGCGCTCGCCCCTTATTGGCTTGTGGGCGAGTGACGTACCGGTACGTCACTTTGCCCAGGAGGGGCTGACCGCTGCAGTATATGTGCTTGCGGCGGTCGGCAAGTGGTTAACTGCCTTTTTTTCTTTTTGGAATACTAAGGGCCCATTGCATTAAGAGCACAAATGCATGTTTTGCCTTGGGTTACCCCAAAAAAACAAAAATGCACATTACTGCAATGTAAGACCATGGGGGGTATTTACTAAAGCTAGAGAGTCTCACTTCTGCATAGAAATCAGCTTCCAGGTTTATTGCCAAAGCTTATGTGAACAAGCTGAAGTTGGAAGCTGATTGGTTACTAGTCATAGCTGCACCAGTTTTAGTAAATCTCCCCCAATGTACAGAAGCAGCCAACACACCAAAGCACACGGCATGTGTGGGTGTATTGTCCATTACTGTTTTAGTGCAATAGGGTCCCTTTTGAAATATACTATATTACCAAAAGTATTGGGACGCCTGCCTTTACACGCATATGAACTTTAATGTCATCCTAGGCTGGATACACACTATACAATTATCTTTAGATTTTTTTTTTTTCCTTACAATTTACCAAAGCCATATAATATGAGGTCAAACTTAAACATGTTCAGTTTGTATGCAATCAGGCAGGCCCTTGCACTACATAGTTGACGGTAAATCTAAAGCTGGATACACACTATACAACTTTTGTTGTTAGATTTCCTACAGATTTACCTTCAACTATGTAGTGCATGGGCCTTCCTGATTGCATACAAACTGAAAGTGTATAGGTTTGACCTCATATTATATGGTTTTGGTAAATCTAAAGGAAAAATCTAAAGGAAATTGTATAGTGTGTATCCAGCTTAAAGGAAATCAAACAACAAAAGTTGTATAGTGTGTATCCAGCCTCAGTCCGTAGGGTTCAGTATGGAGTTGGCCCACCCTTTGCAGCTATAACAGCTTCAACTCTTCTGGGAAGGCTGTCCACAAGGTTTAGGAGTGTGTCTATGGGAATGGTTTCTAGAAGCGCATGTGCAAGTTCAGGCACTGATGTGGACGAGAAGGCCTGGCTCGCAGTCTCCGCTCTAATTCATCCCAAAGGTGTTCTTTCGGGTTGAGGTCAGGCCAGTCAAGTTCCTCCACCCAAAACTCGCTCATCCATGTCTTTATGGACCTTGCTTTGTCTACTGGTGTGTGCAGTCATGTTGGAATCGGAAGGAGCCATCCCCAAACTTTTCCCACAAAGTTGGGAGAGTGAAATTGTCCAAAATGTCTTGGTATGCTGATGCTTTAAGAGGTCCCTTCACTGGAACTAAGGGGCCAAGCCCAACCCCTGAAAATAAAAAAAAAACCCACACCATAATCCCCCCTCCACCAAATGATTTGGAAAAAAATAAACAAGTAAACAAAATGCAGAGTATGGGTGTGATTTGGGCACGCCCAACTGGAAAGTGGGCTGGCAAATTGCAGAGCATGGGTGGGGTTAACAATGTCCCAAGAAACAGGGCCATACTCTGTCCTGCCAATACCGTTTCCTGGGCCATATCCTGGTATCACAGCATCAACCTTTCCCTGTTACTGTACATGAAGGCATTAATTGCAGGAATCAGGGCCATGAGTTGAAGGTCCCCACATACTTAGAGGTGGGGTCTGTTTGGGGTCAACCTATCAAGTGGGTGTGATTTAGGCACGCCCATTTGGAAAGTGGGCTGGTAAATTGCAGAGCATGGGTGGGGTTAACAATATCCCAGGATCCAGGGCCATACTCTGCCCTGCCAATACTGTGCACTGGGCCATGTCCCGGTATCACAGCATCAACCTTTCCCTATTCCTGCACTTGAAGGCGTCAATTGCAGGGATCATGGCCATGAGTTGAAGGCCCCTTCATACTTAGAGGTGGTGTCTGGATGGGGACAACCTATCAAGTGGGTGTGATTTAGGCACGCCCATTTGGAAAGTGGGCTGGTAAATTGCAGAGCATGGGTGGGGTTAACAATATCCCAGGATCCAGGACCATATTCTGCCCTGCCAATAGTGTGTACTGGGCAATGTCCCGTTATCACAGCATCATCCTTTCCCTGTTCCGGCACTTGAAGGCGTCAATTGCAGGGATCAGGGACATGAGTTGAAGGTCCCCACATACTTAGAGGTGGGGTCTGGTTGGGGCCAACCTATCAAGTGGGTGTGATTTAGGCACGCCCATTTGGAAAGTGGGCTGGTGAATTGCAGAGCATGGGTGGGGTTAACAATATCCCAGGATCCAGGACCATATTCTGCCCTGCCAATAGTGTGTACTGGGCAATGTCCCATTATCACAGCATCATCCTTTCCCTGTTCCGGCACTTGAAGGCGTCAATTGCAGGGATCAGGGACATGAGTTGAAGGTCCCCACATACTTAGAGGTGGGGTCTGGTTGGGGCCAACCTATCAAGTGGGTGTGATTTAGGCACGCCCATTTGGAAAGTGGGCTGGTAAATTGCAGAGCATGGGTGGGGTTAACAATATCCCAGGATCCAGGACCATATTCTGCCCTGCCAATAGTGTGTACTGGGCAATGTCCCGGTATCACAGCATCAACATTTTCCCTGTTCCTGCACTTTAAGGCATCAGGTGTCCCAGGATCCAGGGCCAAACTGCCCTGCCATGCCCCTTTACCATAATGTTAGTAAATGTGCTTTTGCTGAAATCACTAAGAATGCTCCAAAGGCTGCTAACACTTGAGGTTTTAATGGACACATCCATATCACTATGTACATTTTTATAGTCCTGCGTACGTGCGCGCTCCATCAGTTCTTCGTTACATATGTAATGTGTCGTTAAATTCTTTATTATGACAATGCCTTTGCCTGTTGTGAAAGACACCAAACAGCGACATTCTCGCCACATGCGAGGGCAGCTCAGACATCACACATTTAATCAGATTACTATTTTCCCTCTAATTAGAACGATTGTCATGGGAGCCGGCTGCAGTGACGCCATCCACAGATCTCGGCACGCGGAGCCTCTTATCACCGCAGCCTCGGGGCTTGATAAGTCAAGGATCCGAGAGTCGGCTTGACACATTTATTGGTCAGTGACGGCTCGCGATCCTTCCTTTGTTCAGCTGATATTGCTGTTATGACAGCTGAGGAGAGATTGATATGATTATCGCTATCTGGTAAAAGACGCAATTTCACCTGCAAAGAAGAATGAATGGACATATGTAGACCCAAGGCTGTTTACTACCGATTCCCCATAGATCACAACTGTGTCATATTACCGCACCAGTTATGCCACATGTATTACATTGTAACTTTCTAATGTCCATCTCACGGATGGCTACAAATTTGCAAAGAAAATTCTACTCATTGGCTTCAATGTAACATGCAACAAAAGACATTGCTGACCCATAAATGGCTGGAAATTATCATTTAAAGTGGAACTATGGGCAACAAATTGTCAAAAGTATTGGGATATTTGCCTTTACACACACATGAACTTTATTGGCGTCCCAGCCTTAGTCCGTAGGGTTCAATATTGAGTTGGTCCACCCTTTGCAGCTATAACAGCCAGTGCTGTATTTTGGCCTAGGCCGACAAAGCCCAGGCCTAGGGCAGCACTTTGCAGGGGGCAGCAAAAAAGCCACCCCCCTCCACCTGAGATTCTATTGGCCACTGGTTGCTAGAGCCACTTCTCTCACCCCCTCCTCTCTGTCTCTACCCCCTTCTCTTTCTCTCTCACCCCTTTCTCTCTCTCTCATCCCCCTCTCTCTCTCATACCCTCTCTCTCTCTCTCTCTCTCACACCCCCCCTCTCTCTCTCTCTCTCTCTCTCATCCTCTCATTGCCCCCGCCCTCTCTCTCTCTCTCTCTCACCCCCCTCTCTCTCTCTCTCTCATCCACCCCCTTTCTCTATCTCACCCCTCCCTCTCTCTCTCACCCCTCCCTCTCTCTCACCCCCCCCTCTCTCTCATCCCTCCCTCTCTCCCTCTCTCTCTCCCTCCCTCCCTCCCTCACTCACCCCCCTCTCTCTCTCATCCCCCCTTAAACCACCCCCTCTCTCTCCCACCCCCCTCGTGAGATTTCAGGGGTTCATACTGGGACTTGTAGTCCCTAAATTTTGGAGTCACATCTGTTAGAAAATTAGTGGGGCAAATTTACATAGGAGGGGGATGCCCAATTTTAGTCTTACATAGGGCAGCACAAAACCAAAATACACCACAGATAACAGCTTCAACTCTTCTGGGAAGGCTGTCCACAAAGTTTAGGAGTGTGTCTATGGGAATGTTTAACCAATGTTCTTGAAGCGTATTTGTGAGGTAAGGCACTGATGTTGGATGAGAAGACCTGGTTGGCAGTCTCCACTCTAATTCATCCTAAAGGTGTTCTATCAGGTTGAGGGCAGGCCAGTTAATTTCCTCCATCGCAAACTCGCTCATCCGTGTCTTTATGGACCTTGCTTTGTGCACTGGTGTGCAGTCATGTTGGAAAAGGAAGGGGCCATCCCCAAACTGTTCCCACAAAGTTGGGAGCATGACAAATGTAAAATGTCTTTGTATGCTGATGCCTTAGGAGTTCCCTTTACTGTAACTACGGGGAAAAACCCAAACTCTGAAAAATCCCCCCTCCACCAAATAATTTGGACCAGTGCACAAAACAAGGTCCATAAAGATTTGGATGAGCGAGTTTGGGGTGGAATAGCTTGACTGGCCTGCACAGAGTCTTAACCTTAACCCTTTTGAACACCTTTGGGGTGAATTAGACCGGAGACTGCGAGCCAGGCTTCCTCTCCAACATCAGTGCCTAGCCTCACACATGCGCTTCTGGAAGATTGGTCAAACATTCCCATAGACACACTTCTAAACCTTGTGGACAGTCTTCCCAGAAGAGTTGAAGCTCTGCAAAGAGTTGGCCAACTCAATATTGAACCCTACGGACTAAGACTGGGACGTCATTAAAGTTCAAGTGCGTGTTAAGACTTCTACGGCATTGCCAACAGCCATCTGAGGCCGAAGGATATATGGGTTGGAGGCTGAAAAATAAGTCAAGTACCAAAAAAATAAATATATTTTTTGTCTGTGTTGAAGTACCTCAATTTTCGTAGAAATTGAGCTACCAAAGCTAGAAAGACGTGACTATGTAAAAATGACCATATCTAGAATTCAGCTCCAATGACCTGTTACAGATTACTGATTGGGTTTAGCTCTTTGGGATTGACTCCCATGCATTTTAGAAAGTCGTGGTACGCTTCCCGGCAATAACATCTAAAGGTAGAACAAATCAAGTTTTGAGTTTGAGGCCCAATCCCCGCTCTGTCCTCATTTGCCTCTGTAAAGTGTTAAAAGTTGAAACATTATAGTTTTTTTTTTCCCCTAATATCTTTTTCTCGCTTGCAAACATATTTTGACAAATGCTTCCACATTTACCTTTCTTCCAGTGTTTTGTATAGAGCCCAAGGTGTTTAGATGCCTTTTTAAATAGCTTTGATTTATTGTTTTCGGCGGCCCGCATCGAAAGCCCGGAGGCAGTGCTATAATTTTAGTGGAGTCTTTTTTTTTTTTTCTCTTCCATTCCTCGCAGTGCTTTTCAGTGCCTCGCGGAAATCTCCCTATCGTTCCGCCTGAACTGCGCTGACCCTCCACGCCTGAAACGTTTGTCTTTCCAATGATTTAGGAACATTAATATTTTGTAAGAGCCAGCAGGACTGGGGAGACGACTTACATAATGAGATCCAGGGAAGGAGGATTGGCTGGACAAAAATAAAGCTACAAAATGTCGGGAAGACAAAACAATCTGGAGGTTCTTGCCTGGTCCGGAGAAATCATTTTATTTATTTTAAAATGTCTTATGGCAAAGTTGGATGGATGTTTGGGTGAGACCCGTTATGCTTATGTGTTATAAACATTTGCCGACCTGCTTACAGTAGATATACTGCGAGCAGGCAGCACAGCCAGGCGCCGCGACTAACCCGTATGTCGCAGTGTACTTCCTGGTTTGGCGTCGCGCATGTGCGCCCCCCTGCTGATCTGTGCACTGTGATTGGACACAGCACGAGTTTGTCAGCAGGTTTCAGACAATGATTTTGGCTGAAACCTGCTAATCGGCTGCGGTCAATAACAGTACTGAGGTCTGTGTTGACAAATACACAGAACTCTGCGCACAGAGAGATCTGTTAGTAAAAGCAGCACACCATACACACATTACACTTGTTAGGCACACAGTTACTCTCTCAATTGCCCCTTGATGTTATCCCCTTTCCAGGCAGTGTCATTAGTACAGTGTACAGTATTATCACTGATCACTGTATTGGTGTCACTAGTGACGTCAGTGTCAGTTAGTGACCCTCCCAGTCAGTCTCAGTGCTGGATTTCCCGCCACATTATCACAGTCATACTATAAGTCGCTGATCACCGCCATTACTAGTATAGTGTCTGTATGGAACAGTATCTTGATCATGATCAGAACTATAGTAGTGTCTCCAATAGTATGGGGTGCCCAAAAACATGTTCCCAGCCAGTGGCAGTTAGCGCTATATTTCCCGCCACACTATCACAGTCACACTATAAGTTGCTGATCACCGCCATTACTAATATAGTGTCTGTATGGATCAGTATCTTGATCACGATCAGAACTATAGTAGTGTCTCCAATAGTATAGTGTCCCCAAAAACGTGTCCCCAGCCAGTGTCAGTTAGCGCTATATTTCCCGCCACACTATCACAGTCACACTAAAAGTCGCTGATCACCACCATTACTAATATAGTGTCTGTATGGAACAGTACTATAGTAGTGTCCCCAATAGTTTAGTGTCCCCAAAAACGCAGTTTGGTTTTTACCAAAGACATTTAGGCCTGAATTTATGAGGAAATTTGATTTCATTGGATATGTTTTATAACATAAAAAACCCAGGGGTGATAAAATACCACAAAAATAAAGCTCTATTTGTGTGAAAAGAATTATATAAATTTTGTTTGGGTGCAGTGTTGCATGACTGCGCAATTGCAAGGTAAAGTATCACAGTGCTTATTTGCAAAAAATGCCCTGGTGAATGGGGTAAAACCTCCCAGAGGTCAAGCGGTTAAAGCAGAGCTAAAGATTCAAGACCACCACAAAATATCCAGTGCTTCTGGGTATGGTGGATCATGTGACCTTCTCCCATAATGCATAATCTATTTACTTGGATTTGGTTGGGAAACCCTTTACCAGTTTCCAGTGCAGATGTGTGATAACCTGTCAGTGCAAATTTGTGATCAACCAACCTCAAAGTCTATACCTTGTGTCACCCTCCCCCGGTGGACACCGTGGTGTGTTCCGCCCCCTCCGCACCCCCCTTGTGACGCCCCTGACCTTGTGCATTCAGGGAAATAAATGGCAGTGTGAATTCCACCACCCATGCACTTTATACGACCCTTTACAGTGCTCTCTAGCCAATCCTTCTCCCAAAACACCCGGTGCTTCTGGGTATGAGGGAAGCATGTGACCTTCTTCCATAATGTATGATCTATTTACTTAGGTGGCCTTAAGGGAACCCAACCCTTTATCAGTTCCCAAAGTGGATTGGATCACCTGGCGGTGGCAAATAGTAATTATACTTCCCCCAGCTGTGATGCCTTGTCTATTTAGGGGAAAAAAGGGCAATGTGAATTTCACCACCCGAAATGCCTGAGTAAATTCCACCTCCTGACCACTTTTTACAGGGCTCTCCTGCTGTGGCTCCCACTCCTATAGACACCACTGCAAAATAGCCAATGTTTTGGGGTGGATTGGATCACCTGGCAGTGCAAATTAGTAATTATTCATCCCTCAGCTGGGATACCTTGCACATTCATGGGAAAAAATGGCAATGTAGATTCAACCACCTGAAATGCCTGAGTAAATTCCACCTCCTGACCACTTTATACAGCACTCTACTGCTGCTCCTACTCCTATAGCCACCACTGCAAAATAGCCAATGTTTCGGAGTACGGGGGGAGCATGTGACCTCCTCCCCTAATATATAATCTACTTACTTGGGTGGCCTTAAGGGAACACTTTATCTGTTCCCAAAGGGGATTGGATCAACTGGCAGTGCAAGTTAGTAACTATTCAACCCCCAGCTGAGATACCTTGGCCATTCATGGGAAAAAATGGCAATGTAGATTCAACACCCTGAAATGCCTGAATAAATTCCACCCACTGACTACTTTATACAGTGCTCTCCTGCTGCTCCTACTCCTATAGCCACCACTGCAAAATAGCCAATGTTTCAGAGTACGGGGGAACATGTGACCTCCTTCCATAATGTATAATCTACTTACTTGGGTGGCCTTAAGGGAACCCTTTATCAGTTCCCAAAGTTGATAGTAAATTCCACCTCCTGACCACTTTATACAGTGCTCTCCTGCTGCTTCTACTCTTATAGCCACCACTGCAAAATAGCCAGTGTTTTGGGGTATTGGGGAGCATGTGACCTCCTCTTATAATATATGATCTATTTACTTGGGTGTCCTTAAGGGAACCCTTTATCAGTTCCCAAAGTGTATTGGATCATCTGGCAGTACAAATTTGCAATTATTCAACGCCCAGCTGAGATACATTGTCTATTCAGGGAAAAAAATGGCATTGTAAATTCCACCAACCGAAATGCCTGAGTAAATTCCACCTCCCGACCACTTTATACAGCGCTCTCCTGCTGCTCCTACTCCTATGGCCACCACTGCAAAATAGCCAGTGTTTTGGGGTATGGGGGAGCATGTGACCTCCTCCCCTAAAATATGATACATTTAATTGGGTGGCCCTGAGGGAACCCTTTATCAGTTCCCAAAGTGGATTGGATCACCTGGCAGTGCAAATTAGTAATTATTCATCCCCCAGCGGAGATACCTTGTCTATTCAGGGAAAAAAATGGCAATGTAAATTCCACCACCCGAAATGCCTGAGTAAATTCCACCTCCTGACCACTTAATACAGCGCTCTACTGCTGTTCCTACTCCTATAGCCACCACTGCAAAATAGCCGGTGTTTCGGGGTATGAGGGAGCATGTGACCTCCTCCCCCAATGTAGAGCTCGGGCCTAACGGCCAATCGCTAAATGGGAAAGGTGACACTGGGGTTGATTTACTAAAGGCAAATAGACGGTGCACTTTGAAAAGTGCAGTTGCACTCTGCAAGTGCAGTTGCTCTATAACTTAGTAAATGAGGTTACGCTTCATTTTTCAAATAATACACAATCACATGCAAGGAAAATAATATTGCATTTTTGCTTGCACAATTTAATTGGATGATGGAAGTCAGCAGACCTTCTGCTTATTTACTAAGCTCTGGAACAACTGCACTTGAAGAGTGCAACTAGACTTTGCAAAGTGCACAGTCCATTTGCATTTAGTAAATCCACCCCATAGTCTTTTACAGTATGGGCTATGGGCCAATATAAAACCCAAAGTGAACAAAAACATGAATACATTAAACCACATAAATAAAAAAGCTGACATTGTCTTTTTAGAACTTTGCACTCGTTGGCGTGTCACAAACGAATAAAATGTCAACGTTTTCTCAAGTCACATAAATATTCTCATTGGTGTCTGAAGAAGAATGGATGCCATATTAGTTTTTTCTGCCTCCGGCAATAGCTGGGTTGTGACAATTCCTGGATACGGCGATTTTATTAAAGGAGACAACTCTATGAGCTTATGAATGTTTAAAGGAAACCCAGACGTTGTTTCTTCTGCCCAGAATTGCTGAGTGGATTTCAAAGCCAACCCTTTGCTGTGATATGATAGCAATGTTTTCACCACCAACTGTAATACCTTATAGGAGTTTATTGATGCTGGGAAGTCACACCATCTTTAGTTGTTTAAACCTTATAAATCGCAGCTGGATGATATATTAGGGGCCATGCAGGGACTACCTGTGTAAAACAAGATATACTTTGCTATAAACATGCAGCCACAATTGTGAATTTTGCTCACAGGAGGGAAAAAGGCAGAAATGTGATTACATTCCTTATAAAGGGCAGCAAGTAATAGCAGGAGAAGGACTCAAACATATCTTCTTATACCTATTATGTTAGGTCAGAAGATGGTTATAGACTGTAGACATACTACAGGAGATGGTCAGATACTGCAGACATACTACAGGTGATGGTTAGAGACTGCAGACATACTACAGGAGATGGTCAGATACTGTAGACATACTACAGAAGATGGTCAGAGACTGCAGACATACTACAGGAGATGGTCAGAGACTGCAGACATACTACAGGAGGTGGTCAGAGACTGAAGACATGATACAGGAGATAGTCAGAGACTGCAGGCATACTACATAGAATGGTCAGAGACTGTAGACATACTACAGGAGATGGTCTGAGGCTACAGACATACTAGATGGAATGGTCAGAGACTGTAGACATACTGCAGGAGATGGTCAGAGACCGCAGACATAGTACAGGAGATGGTCAGAGACTGCAGACATACTACAAGAGATGGTCAGAGACTCAGACATACTACATAGAATGGTCAGAGACTACAGACATACTTCAGGAGATTGTCCAAGGCTGCAGACATACTACATGGAATGGTCAGAGACTGTAGACATACTGTAGGAGATGGTCAGAGGCTGCAGACATGCTAGATGGAATGGTCAGAGACTGTAGACATACTACAGAAAATGGTCAGAGACTGTAAACATACTATAGGAGATGGTCAGAGACTGCAGACATACTACATAGAATGGCCAGAGACTGCAGGCATGCTATATGGAATGGTCAGAGACTGCAGGCATGCTATATGGAATGGTCAGAGACAGGGCTGCTGTTAGAAATCTTGGGGTCATGTACAGTCTTCCTGAACAGAGACTACAGACATACTACAGGAGATAGTCAGAAACTGCAGACATACTACAGGAGATGATCAGAGACTGCAGACATACTACAGGAGATGATCAGAGACTGCAGACATACTACAGGAGATGGTCAGATATTGCAGACATACTACAGGAGATGATCAGAGACTGCAGACATACTACAGGAGATGATCAGAGACTGCAGACATACTACAGTGGATAGTCAGAAGCTGCAGAAATACTACAGGAGATGGTCAGAGACTGCAAACATAGTACTGGAGATGGTCAGAGGGTGCACACATACTACAGGAGATGGTCAGAGGCTGCAGACATACTACAGGAGATGGTCAGAGACTGCAGACATACTACAGGAGATGGTCAGAGACTGCAGACATACTACAGGAGATGGTCAGAGACTGCAGACATACTACAGGAGATGGTAAGAGACTATATACACATAGTCTGTATATATACTATATATACAGACTATATACAAGAGATGGTAAGAGACTGCAGACTATATACAGGAGATGGTCAGAGACTGCAGTAATGCTACTGTCCAAGATAGACACTTCCCTTTTCGGGAACAAGGAAATCTTGCTATAAAAGGTTACATTTTATGTAACTTATGCATGTAAACAATGAGAATAAGGGAAACATTGTAAGGATTTCTCCTTTGCGCATTAACTTTTAAAGTGGTTGTAAACCTCTAAAATGAAAAATGAACAAAGCATATCCTTCTATAGCATGCATTTGCCTCAATCCAATGTGATTTCTCTCTGCTCTCTCATTCCTCTGCTATCTTTGTGAGCCAATTTTCACAGTCTATGCCAACACCAGACAATCCTGGGAGACCACATCACCCCCCCCCCCCTTCCTCCTCCAGCACAGAGAAGGTGATTGACAGTCTCAACTGTTCATGTTTCCCGATGAAACTGTATAGAGTGGATGTGTATCCTTTCCCTCCACTCAGGTCCCAGATTACACTGAGCTCCCTGCTCTATGCTATGCAGTGTGTGATATCAGATCCCTGCCCCCTGCCTTCTGGAGCTCAGAAATTATGTGTAAATTCTGGACTTTGAAGAGATGTAGAGGAGCGAAGACTACAGATAAACAGGTCAAGCTTATGTAGGAGGATATGTTTCTTCTCTGTGTATCTTATGAAGCTAGTCACTTCATTGGGTATATGTAAAAGTTAACTTTAAGGTAAAAAAATTAGCATAAACAGAAAAATATGTCCCGAAAAAGTGGGATAATACTACGCTAAACATGGCATAGCCAATCAAATCTACAAATTCTATATGGAGAGTGAAGTTAACTCTTTTTTTTTGTTTAAGTTCAATGTCCCAGTTGGCCTTAGCTAAAAGCCAGAGAGGAGGAACGTTGTGATGTCCGGTAGATATAAACTGTCACAAGATCAAATTGTGGTGCAACTCACAGCCACAGAGGAAAGCTTATCTCAACTGAAAACCAGATGTACAATACATGCCTGCAAACTCGCATTTATTAATTGTTTCATGTTTTATTCTTTTATTCAAGGTTATTACAGCAGTAGTGGATGTAGACAATAAGATCTTCAGGAGAATTAAAAGGCTTAATTTTTTATAATGTGCAAGTTATAGAACAAAGTGTGAAGGTTTTAGGGTATAAATGGGTTCTGGTTGACAAGGAAACAAAAAAAAGTAAGTACAGTGTATCTTATTGTGAATTCTATTACATCAGCAGCAGTTAATGGGGGGGTCAATAACATGGTTGGCTTCTGATGGCTAAAAAGGGTATTTTGGAGAAATATGGAACAAGGTAGGTAGAAAGGAGTAAGTATTGAGAACTAGCCAATAATAGAGTTGTTTCCTTTTTTTCACCTGCTGATCCTGCCAGTTACATACTTCCTATCGTAGGGTGACCATGCTCACCCATTGTATTGTATTTATGGGGGAGCATGTAGAGGGTGTCAGGTAGGGAAATAGGCAGTGCCACCCTGCTGCATCTCCTTGTTGTTTGAGGTGAGTTGCAGTTTCCTGTTTTCCAACTAGGGGTCTGTCTCTGGAGCTAAGGTATAAATAGAGCTGGTAGTTGGTAAGACAGTTGGTTGGTGTGGTGAGTGGCTTACTGCAAAGAGGTAGTGCTGTGGCTTTGTCCTGGGGCACAGGGGTAAGGTTGGGGCCTTCCATGCCAAGATGAACTGTAGGAGCCCTGCATATTGGGCTTGCCCTGATGAGGAACACTATGGAAGCCTTTCCTCGAATGGGCTACACCTAACAATACAGAAGTAGGCCCCATTTAGTGGGCAAAACATGGAAACCGTTGCTTTAAAGTGAACATTTTTGTGAAATATGGATTGTCGTGTTGTTAGTTATTTTCTAGTCAAGTAAAAGAAAACAGAAGAACATGGACTCGGGGTAAGGTTAGGGCCTTCCATGCCAATATGTGCTGTAGGACACTTGCATATTGGCCTTCCCCTGATGGGGAACAACATGGAATTCTTCCCTCGAATGGGCTACACCTAAGGAATCCAACTTTGTAGAAGTGGACACCATTTAGTGGGCAAACAATGGAAACCCTTGCTTTAAAGTGAATATTGCTGTAAAATTTGGACTGTCATGTTTTTAGGTATTTTCTAGTCAAGTAAAATAAAACAGAAGCACATGGACTCAGGGTAAGGTTGGGGTAAGGTTGATGGGTCTGTCTCTGGAGCTAAGATATATATAGAGCTGGCAGGTAGTAAGACAGCTGGTTGGTGTAGTGAGTGGCTTACTGCAAAGAGGTAGTGCTGTTGCCTTGTCTCAGGCTACAGGGATAAGGTTGGGGCCTCCCATGCCAAGATGTACTGTAGGAGACTTGCATATTAGCCTTCCCCTGATGGGGAACAACATAGAATTCTTCCCTCGAATAGGCTACACCTAAGAAATCCAACTTTTTAGAAGTGGACACCATTTAGTGGGCAAATGATGGAAACCGTTGCTTTAAAGTGAACATTGTTGTTAAATATGGATTGTCGTGTTGTTAGTTATTTTCTAGTCAAGTAAAAGAAAACAGAAGAACATGGACTCGGGGTAAGGCTGGGGCCTTCCATGCCAAGATGTACTGTAGGAGACTTGCATATTGGCCTTTCCCTGATGGGGAACAACATGGAATTTTTCCCTCGAATGGGCTACACCTAAGGAATCCCACTTTGTAGAAGTGGACACCATTTAGTGGGCAAACAATGGAAAGCCTTGCTTTAAAGTGAATATTGCTGTGAACTGTGGACTGTCATGTTGTTCATGTTTTATAGTCAAGTAAAAGAAAACAGAAGAACATGGACTCGGGGGGAAAGGTTGGGGTAAGGTTGAGGGGTCTGTCTCTGGAGCTAAGGTGTATATATAGAGCTGGCAGGTGGTATGACAGTTGGTTGGTGTAGTGAGTGGCTTACTGCAAAGACGTAGTGCCGTTGCCTTGTCCTAGGCCACAGGGGTAAGGTTGGGGCCTTCCATGCCAAGATGTACTGTAGGAGCCCTGCATATTGGCCTTCCCCTGATGAGGAACACTATGGAAACCTTCCCTCGTATGGGCAACGCCTAAGGGATCCAACTATGCAGAAGTGGGCCCCATTTAGTGGGCAAAACATGGAATTAGTTGCTTTAAATTTAACATTGTTGTGAAATGTGGACTGTCGTGTTGTTAGTTATTTTCTAGTCAAGTAATAGAAAACAGAAGAACATGGACTCGAGGGTAAGGTTGGGGCCTTCCATGCTAAGATGTACTGTAGGAGACTTGCATATTGACTTTCCCCTGATGGGGAACAACATGGAATTCTTCCCTCAAATGGGCTACACCTAAGAAATCCAACTTTGTAGAAGTGGACACCATTTAGTGGGCAAACGATGGAAACCGTTGCTTTAAAGTGAACATTGCTGTGAACTGTGGACTGTCATGTTGTTCATGTTTTATAGTCAAGTAAAAGAAAACAGAAGAACTTGAACTCGGGGGTAAAGTTGGGGTGAGGTTGAGGGGTCTGTCTCTGGAGCTAAAATATATATAGAGCTGGCAGTTGGTAAGACAGTTGGTTGGTGTAGTGAGTGGCTTACTGCAAAGAGGTAGTGCCACGGCCTTGTCCCAGGCCACAGGGGTAAGGTTTGGGCCTTCCATGCCAAGATGTACTGTAGGAGCCCTGCATATTGACCTTCCCCTGATGAGGAACACTATGGAAACCTTCCCTCGAATGGGCTACACCTAATGAATCTAACTATGCAGAAATGGGCCCCATTTAGTGGGTAAAACATGGAAACCGTTGCTTTAAAATTAACATTGTTGTGAAATGTGGACTGTCGTGTTGTTAGTTATTTTCTAGTCAAGTAAAAGAAAACAGAAGACCATGGACTTGAGGGTAAGGTTGGGGCCTCCCATGCTAAGATGTAATGTAGGAGACTTGCATATTGACTTTCCCCTGATGGGGAACAACATGGAATTCTTCCCTCGAATGGGCTACACCTAAGGAATCCAACTTTGTAGAAGTGCACCCCATTCAGTGAGCACAAGATGGAAACCGTTGCTTTGATGTGAACATTGCTGTGAAATGTGGACTGTCATGTTGTTAGGTATGTTCTAGTCAAGTAATATAAAGAACATGGGGTCGTCTCATCTTTACTGCTGGCTGCAATATGGACTATGCCTTGCAGAGTGAGTAAGGGGGGCTGGAAGAGATTGGGAGATAGAGGCATTAGCCCCATAGGGCGTTGTAGGTAGGTCCCCCAATGTACAAATGTTCCCAGAAATCCATGCCCTTGCAACTTTTGGACCAGGTGTTTAGCGTGGCCCTTGAGGAACCCAGCGAGGGAATTAAAGGACTATTGCCTCAGCCTTTTGGACTATGATTCGAAGTTAGCCCTGATGCAGGCCTGGAAATACAGGCATACCCCACTTTTAAGTACATAATGGAACCAGAACATGTATGTAAAATGAAAATATACTCATAGTGAAGCAATATCTTTTTTTCACTTCTCAATGCATATAAATAGACTAGCTCTATGTAAAATCGTGGTCAGCTTGACATGGCACTGCTCCCGGTTTTTAGCATTTTACATTGGCGTCTATGGGAAATCTTGGTCAGCTTGACATGCCACTGCTTCCAAACCAAGAGTGACAGAGACACCAAATTTGGGGAGCATGTTAAGGGGACCTAGGACTATGACATGTTAGATTATCTAGGCAAGCTAGCAGACCCAGATATCTTGTAGTCCAGGGTCCCCTCTCGGTGCTCCCCAAGTTTCGTGTCCCTGTCATTTATGGTTCGTGAGCAGTGCCATATCAAGCTGACGTCAGAAGGGAGCGGTGCCACCAGGTGATGTAACTGAGTGGCCCTGCCCCTTGCCTATAAAAGAGCTGTCAAAGCTCAGGATCAGGCAGATGACAGGTAGCCGCTGAAGAGGCGAAGCGTTTTTAATTTTTTTTTTTTTTTTTCGGGTCCGACGGGCGTCGTGTCTGACGATAGAATTACATCCATCTATTTATTTCATGTTTTTTAATAATAAAGGACTAAAAAAAGGACTTGTCAAAAAATGTGTCCTGCGGTTTTTACTTTTTAATACTTTTTTGGTGAATGGGTAGGGGTACGATCTACACGATACCCATTCACATAGAGGGGTCGGGATCTGGGGGCCCCCTTGTTAAAGGAGGCTTCCAGATTCCGATATGCCCCCCACCCGCAGATCCCCACAACCACAGTCCAGGATTGTCGAGAAGAGGCCCTTGTCCCCATCAGCAGAGCCCCCCTTCCCCAAAGCACCAACCCCCCATGTTGAGGGCATGTGGCCTGGTATGGTTCAGGAGGGGGAGGCGCTCACTCATCCCCCCCCCCCTTTCCTGACCTGACCTGCCAGGCTGCATGCTCGGATAAGGGTCTGGTATGGATTTTGGGGGGGGACCCCACGCTGTTTTTTTTTTTTTGTTTGGCATGGGCTTCCCCTTAAAATGGATGGACTTGGGGGGGGGGGGGGGCTACGCTGTTTTTTTTTTTTTTTTTCATTTCTTTATCTGTATTGCCGGGAGCTGACAATACATTACAGCTGCAAGCAAGTTTAAATTACATTTTTTCCTTTAGAAATGTCAGTATTGCTGCAGCAGGCTCCATCGATCGTACAGATGCACCACTTTAGAGGTACACTAAGAGGACCTCCCAGGCACGATATTTAAAGGAATTTTTCTTTTTTATTGTTTCACTTTTTTTTTTTTTTGCATTGATACATGTCCCCCAGGGCAGTACCCGGGTCCCAATATACTTTTTTTTAGCAATAACTTCAAGATAAGCCTTGAAAATTAGGACTTTTGATTTTTCATGTTCGTGTCCCATAGACTTTAAGAGAGTTTGCACGTTTGCTAGAACTTTTCCCCTGTTCCAGATGTTCTGGTGTGAACCGAACAGGGGGGTGTTCGGCCCATCACTACTCGCGAGTGTACCTTTAGTGAGGGTATGTAAAGTGGGGTACGCCTGTATTCAGCCGATACAATGTACATTGGGTCTCACCAAAATCATATCGCGTAGGCCACCTATCACAGTAACTGGCTTGACAACTACCGCTAGGAGCTGCTACTAGCAGTATTGATAACATAGGACATGGAACATGTAGTGACTAAAACAGGAGAATTGTTCTGTCATTGTTTCATGCTTCCTCTCCTAGGTTGACAATACTTCTTGTTGTAGTTGATAAGCTAGTTTCTGCGCTAGAAGGCCGTCATATTGAAGGCCTTCATAATATGACTTTGGTGGTAATGTGTCTGAGATCTAATTTACATCGTACTGGCTTCACATTACCAGACCACAGGCCTAAGTAAGAAATAACTTGAACTCACACTTTAGAAGGAAATTAGCTAAGGCAACAGTCCTTCCCGGTTGGATCCCTCAAGAAGCAAGGCACACACCTGGCCCAATGCTTGCCTTGACATGGGTCAGTGACTGTGGAAATAACATCTCCCATTCTGTAGTCCACAGAGAAGAACTGAAGCAATAAAGACCAGATAAAATGCTAGAATTAAAAAAGTCCCTGTCTCTAAAGGATCTGGTTTCATAGCTCACTTATATGTAAACTGGATCGATATGGACTACGTGACTCAAATTGGTTGTGTCAATAAAAATCAGATCAATACTAATTGGATTTTCCAGCTTTCAATAAAATTTGTATCCCTAGAAAGTCAATTAGAGTTCAAGTTAGCTCTGAGGAAGTCCCGTGGAGGCGGTAGTGGGTAGATTGGGTTTCAGACACACTACTGTCAAAATCATATTATGTAGATCCCCTGGGGTGGGAACTGGATTATCATCCTCCACTAGGGGGTGGCTTGGAAAAGTATTGTCAACCTAGGACAGGGAAAGTGTTAGGACTACACACTGTAGTCTTGTAGTTCAGGGAGGAAAATTGGCCGCTAAATGGACACAATGGATCTTAATATCTGGTATTTTTTTGCCCCTATTAAATGGATATATTGAAACCGTTCCAATGGTATATATTTACCAGACCAAAATGGAGCACCTAAGAGAAGTTAATTTTTTGTGACTTCGTTCATTAGCTATTAGGCTCTTTTATCTGAAGATAGTGGACAAATAAAAAAAAAAAACACTTGTGATTGCGCAGTGACATATTGCACTTCAAGTGCGTGCTGTGTCCAAATGCCAGGATTGATGAAGTCCCCATCTCTAAAGGATCTAGTTTCATCGCCGGCTTGCGCGGAGACCAGATCGATGCGGATTACGTGACTCAAGTTGGTTGTAGCAATAAAGAGCTGATCAATACTAATTGGATTTTCCAGCTTTGAATAAAATTTGTATCGGTAGAAAGTTAATTAATAGAGCGCTGTCAATAGGCTCTTTGGTGTATGGAAGGAGTCGGGGCGCTCCATGCGGGAGGAGAACGGGTCACCCCCCCCCCCACCTTTCTTCAAAACATGGCACCAATTTAACTTAATGTGTCCCTGGAGAACAATGGAGTCCGTTACCTGCGGTAGGAGGAAAAAGAATGGTTGTTGTTTTAACCAATGAAGCTTCATCTACATGAGTGTTGGGTGAACCGAGAAGTACACGTGTGTTTAGAGCTAAAATTTGGACCAACCTTTCTCATCCTTTATAGCAGGGGAGTCAAACTCAGTGCTGTATTTTGGCCTAGGTCAACACTTTACAAGGGGGCAGCAAAAAAGCCGCACCCCCCTCCACCTGAGACTCTATTAGCCACTGGTTGCTAGAGGCACTTCCCTCATTCCCCCCTCTCTCTCACCCCCCCTCTCTCTCTCTCGCTCATCCCCCCTCTCTCTCACCCCCTCTCTCTCTCGTGCTCATCCCCCCTCTCTCTCACCCCCCTCTCTCTCTCTCTCTCACCTCCCTCTCTCTCTCTCTTACGCTTCCTCTCTCTCTCTCTCTCTCTCTCACCCCCCTCTCTCTCTCTCTCTCACCCCCCTCTCTCTCTCTCTCTCTCACCCCCCTCTCTATCACCTCCCTCTCTCTCTTACGCTTCCTCCCTCTCTCTCTCACCCTTCCTCTCTCTCTCACCCCCTCCTATCTCTTTCAACCCCCCCCCTTTTTTTAACCCCTCCTCTCTCACCCCCCCTCTAGCTCTCTCTCTCATCCCCCCTCTCTCTCTCCCCCACCCCCTCTCTCTCTCTTACGCTTCCTCCCTCTCTCTCTTACCCTTCCTCTCTCTCTCACCCCCCCCTCTCTCTCACCCTTCTTCTCTCATCCCCTCTCTCTCTCTCTCTCATCCCCCCTCACCCATCCCCTCTATCTCTCATCCCCCCTCACCCACCCCCCCCTCTCTCTCTCCTTCAACCACCTCCCCCCCCCCATGAGATCTCAGGGATTCATGCTGGGACTTGTAGTCCTTAAATTTTGGAGGGAGCCACATCAGTTAAAAAAGAAGTGGGGTAAATTTACATAGGAGGGGGAGGGGCGCTCAATTTTAGTCTTGCCTAGGGCAGCATAAAACCAAAATACACCACTGGTCAAACTCAATTTCATCTTGGGCCGCATCAGCATTATGGTTGCCCCCAAAGGTCCGGTTGTATCTGTAAGATTAGATGTCCCCCTTACATCAGGTGTCTAGACCAGGGCTTCCCAAACTTTTTTGGCCAAGACCCACTTCTGAATACAGTTATTTTTTGGGACCCGCTTGCTTGTAATTGAATATTGTAAAGCGCTACAGAATTTGTTGGCGCTATATAAATGCAAATAATAATAATAATGCATATTTTAAAGGGAGGAGGATGTTAAATTAAAACTATAAATTTACTACTTTTCAATTTATTATTGAATACACTTGCCAGATGTTCTAAGTGAGGGGTCAGAAACCTGTGGCACGTGCGGCATATAAAAGGAGTTGTAAGTAATCAGCACCCTCATAGACAGTATAAGGCAGGCAGAGGACAGAAATCAACTACCCTAGGACAGTTATCAGCAGGCTATGTGGCACTCACCCTCCTACCTCTCCCAGTGGTCCACAGTTAAGGTGAAGGTAAAGCCCATGTTTTCCCTCTCCAGGGCCCAGCACACCTCGCCCAGAGACTCCATGATGAGGAGCTCTATGCTGGTCTTGGTGTCCTGGCTCTTCTCCTTCAGATCCTCCACTGAGGTCACAGAAGCTGCCATGAACTCCTGACACCGCCGGGCCACCTGGTCCTCCTATGACACCGAGGCTGCCGTCTCTGCCGGCTATAGCTGAAAGAGTCCCACTGCCAGTCTAGCCACCACCGCTGCCGCCAGCAGGACCGAGGAGCTGGCTCTGCACCCCATGAACATATCCTACATAACAGCCCACATATGCACTCACTGATGCAAGTATCCTCCTCACGGGAAATGCAGACCAGCCTCCGTAAACTGCGTGGGCGGGGTCCTGAATCCATTGCAATTTGACTGCTCTGGCTCTCTGTAATTTGCGCTGGCTTGCACAGCACAATTTAAGCGGGTCCTCTCTAAGTGATTTCCGGCTCAGAGCGACCCACTCAAACGCAGCTTGCGACCCACCAGTGGGTCCCGATCCACAGTTTGGAAACTCCAGGTCTAGAGCACCCCATTCCACCATCAGAAGTCAAAAGTCCCCCACCATCCCTTACATCACAGTGCATCTCCCCCTTACCTTGTGCTGCTGCTGGGAAGAAGCTGGCGTGGAGCTGGGAAGCAGACAGTACATAGTCTGCAGTAGGACTGGTGGAGGTCTGGAGACAGCTGCCAAAGTCTTCTGAATGTGGAGACCAAGGAAGGCAGAGACAAGGGGGTGCTGTGGCAGCACAGAGAGGCACTGAGAGGGAAGGGGGAGCAGAGACAAGCCTCCTTGTGGCTGCACAGAGAAATGCAGGATCTGGCGGAGGAGTTCTGTCCTCGCTGCTATCAACTGCTGAGACAAGGTGGGGGCAGAAACGAGGGGGTTGCTGCAGCTGCAGCAGAAGTGTGAGGGCCACATAAAATGGCCTGAAGGGCCAGATTCTGCCTGCGGGCCTTGTGTTTGACACATGTGCTTTATAGGGCTGAGGAACCCTTGAAATAGCTTTCTGGTCTTAAGGAACCCCTTCTAATAATTATGATATCTACAGCTCATTACATTAATGTGATGGTCAGTGCCAGGACAAAATAATCCAGAGCCCAGGGTGAAAATGCCAACCTGTGCCCCTACCCCCCCCCCACCTCAAGATTTATGAGCATTGTGTTTCAACATACATTTTACATGCTTACCCCATAAGCATAAATCCGCCGACTAAAAATCCAACCCCCTGCTGAAATCCCTCCTTCCTGCCCAGGGCAGCACAAAACCAAAATACTCCACTGACTGTATGTATTTCATCTGATCATTGCTACAATGAGAGCTGTTACACTAAACCCTATATGACCCCTCTGACATCCAATCAGAAATAAGGGGTTCTTTCTTGCAGTATTCTATTCTTTTGGGATGTCTTAGAACCTCTGTGAACTTGTGCCAATAAGGACTAAACCTCATGAGTTTTAATTTCATACTTTATAGCATTTCAACAGACAAATCATTTGCAACCCATTCGGATCAATAGACTGCAAGTATGTGATTGCCTGAAAGCGGTTAAGTGGATCAGCAGCTTGAGATTAAAATCTCTCTTGTCATTTAGAACTTATTATCTTCAAGTTACTTATTCTTCTTCCAGGTTTAACGGAACATGCTATGTTGTTAATGGGTAACCCCACTTTTGTTGAAAAAAATAGAACATATATATATATATATATATATATATATATATATATATATACTGTATATTACCAAAAGTATGGGGACACCTGCCTTTGCGTACACATTAAACATGAACTTTAATGGCATCCCAGTCTTAGTCCGTAGGGTTCAATATTGAGTTGGCCCACCCTTTGCAGCTATAACAGCTTCAACTCTTCTGGGAAGGCTGTCCACAAGGTTTAGGAGTGTGTCTATGGGAATGTTTGACCATTCTTCCAGAAGCACATGAGGTCAGGCACTGTTCTTGAAGACGAGAAGGCCGGGCTCGCAGTCTCCACTCTAATTCATCCCAAAGGCATTCTATCAGGTTGAGGTCAGGACTCAAGGACTGTGCAGGCCAGTCAAGTTCCTCCACCCCAAATGATTTGGACCAGTGCACAAAACAAGGTCCATAAAGACATGGGTGAGAGAGTTTGGGGTGAAGGAACTTGACTGGCCTGCACAGAGTCCTGACCTCAGCTCAATAGAACACCTTGGGGATGAATTAGAGCAGAGACTGCGAGCCAGGCCTTCTCATCCAACATCAGTGCCTGACCTCACAAATGTGCTTCTGGAAGAATGGTCAAACATTCCCATAGACAAACTCCTAAACCTTGTGGACAGCCTTCCCAGAAGAGTTGAAGCTGTTATAGCTGCAAAGGGTGGGCCAACTCAATATTGAACCCTACGGACTAAGACTGGGATGCCATTCACATGCATGTAAAGGCAGGCTTCCCAATACTTTTGGTAATATAGTGTAATTCAGCCTTTTCTCTCCAATGTTAAATGGATATAGTTTTTTAACATTGTTAATCCATAATTTTATATATATATATATATTTACAGAAGGGCGGAGCAAAAAAATTATAGTAATAATAATAATACTAATAATAATAATCTCAGATCCATTTATTGGCCCTTTTAAAAACCCAACTCAGGTTTCAACTTTTACCTATTCAATCCAAAATAAAAACCTAATTTTAATTCAAATATTCAGCAATAATTTTTCCATTTTCACTTTGCAACTGACAACTTTTGTTGGCTTTTATTTATTAGAATAATATAATTCAGCCCTTCCTCTCCATTATTAAATGGATATAGTTTTTTAAAATGTTAATCCCTAATTTTATATATATTTTTTACAAAAGTGCAGAGCAAATAAATTATAGTAATAGCAATAATAATACTAATAATAATAATAATAATAATAATAATCTCAGATCCATTTATTGGCCCTTTAAAAAACCCAACTCAGAGATTCCAACCTTTACCTATTCAATAATAAAAAAAAAATGTATTCAAATATTCAGCAATAATTTTTCCATTTTCACTTTGCAACTGACAACTTTTGTCGGCTTTTATTTTTTAGAATAATATAATTCAGCCCTTCCTCTCCAACATTAAATGGATATAGCTTTTTAAAATGTTAATCCCTAATTTTATATATATTTTTTACAAAAGTGCAGAGCAAAAAAATTATAGTAATAGCAATAATAATACTAATAATAATAATAATAATAATAATAATAATAATCTCAGATCCATTTATTGGCCCTTTAAAAAACCCAACTCAGGTTCCAACCTTTACCTATTCAATCCAAAAAAAAAAACTAATTTTAATTCAAATATTCAGCAATAATTTTACAATTTTTACTTTGCAACTGACAACTTTTGTTGGCATTTATTTTTTTAGAATAATATAATTCAGCCTTTCCTCTCCAACATGAAATGGATATTGCTTTTTAAAATGTTAATCCCTAATTTTATATATATTTTTTACAGTGCAGAGCAAAAAAATTATAGTAATAGCAATAATAATACTAATAATAATAATAATAATCTCAGATCCATTTATTGACCATTTAAAAAACCCAACTCAGGTTCCAACCTTTACCCATTCAATAAAAAAAATAATAATTTTAATTCTAATATTCAGCAATAATTTTACTATTTTCACTTTGCAACCGACAACTTTTGTTGGCTTTTATTTTTTTTAGAATAATATAATTCAGCCTTTCCTCTCCAACATTAAATGGATATAGCTTTTTAACATGTTAATCCCTAATTTTATATATATATATTTTTTTTCCAGAAGTGCAGAACAAAAAAAAAAATTCCCAGTTTCCATGACAACACCCAAAAACAAGCATGGCAAAGATTTATTTTATGCAAATCTGCAAATGGGCTTTTAAGCCTGGATGATTGAATGCAAAACACCATTGCCAGTCTCTGCAATCCCTTTATTTCAACAAAGCCCCATATAAGTGATGCTTCATTTACAGCTGATAGAAGACTTACTTTGCAGCAAAGAAGATTTTTAAATTAGATTACTTTTCTTTCCCCCTTTTTTTTTTTTGTGATAAATCTGTTTGCGTCTGCAAGAGTAGAAAGTAAAATTTTCTTTACAGAACCCCGTGGAGAGCCGTGGCTAATTGCTAATTCACTTCAGCTGCAATCTCTATGTACTTATAGTGCTTATTTAAACCAAACCTATACTCAAATGTTGATGGAAAGCTATGTTTGCTGGAATAGGAAGAATACAAAATAACAATAGAGCTAAAGCATGTACTTACCTGTCCTGGAGAGAACGCTGCTCAATGCTCCCTGCAGTGTCTGAAGGATAAGGTCACATGACCTTGGCCAATTGGGAGACTCGGCCAATATGAACTATGGGACTCTACTTCGGCAGAGGTCATGTGACCAAGAGCCTACAATTTTAGTTGTGTGCTCAGAACTAAAGGGAACATTATTTTTATATTTTTTTTTATATTTTTAGTCCTTTAAAAAAAAAAAAAAAAAATGATAACTACATCAGTGTTTCTATTTTTATTTATTGTTATTTATTTGTTTATTTATTTATTTATTACTTTATTTATTTATTTATTTATTTATTTATTTGGACCCTTCAAGGTTTCTCTGTGCATGTTCTGCTGAAGGGTTTTGTTTCTATTTTTATTTATTGTTATTTATTTGTTTATTTATTTATTTATTTATTTATTTATTTATTTGGACCCTTCAAGGTTTCTCTGTGCATGTTCTGCTGAAGGGTTTTGTTTCTTTTTTTATTTATTGTTATTTATTTGTTTATTTATTTATTTATTTATTTATTTGGACCCTTCAAGGTTTCTCTGTGCATGTTCTGCTGAAGGGTTTTCTAAAAAGAGAGCATAGCCATATTATTTTATTTTTTTCATGTTTTTATGTCAGTGTCTTTTTAATGTAATCTTTATAGGAAGCCATACAAAAAAAGGTTGAGGGGGTCAACAACCTCCCGATTCATTTATCTCACTGTGTAATTTGAACTTCAACTATTTAGCTTTGTAAACATGTTTTTTTTTTTTTTTTAAGCAAAGCAGTTATAAATATCCTGGTAAACATTTGAAAACAAGATCAGAGCTCCACCTACTGGACCTCAGAAGAGCCCATAAAAAAAGACTCATAATTACCCCCACTGGATTTAAATTGTAACCATGAAACATTCATGGGAAACAAATGCAAACAAGATCAGAGCTCCACCTACTGGACCTCAGAAGAGCCCATAAAAAAGACTCACAACCCCCCCCCCCCCCACTGGATGTAAATTGTAACCATGAAATATTCATGGAAAATATATGCAAACAAGATCAGAGCTCCCCCTACTGGCTGTGAATGTTATAATCAAACATTTGTATGCAATATTTAATCTAATATGAACAATTAAAAGTGTCAAATAAATAAATAAGAAAAAAAAAAAAAAACAGACCTCAAAAGAGCCCGTAAAAATAAGCTCATAATTCCCCCCCCCCCCCCCACTGGATGTAAATTGTAAACATGAAACATTCATGGAAAACATATGAGAACAAGATCAGAGCTCCACCTACTGGATCTATATGGTAAATATCAAACATTTGTATACAATATTTACTCTAATATAAAACATGAAATGTGTAAAATGAATACATAAATAAATAGGAAATAAACAAACCTCAGAAGAGCCCTTAAAAAAAGCTCATGACCCCCCCCCCCCCCCCCACTGGATGTAAATTGTAATCATGAAACATTCATGGGAAACATTTGAAAACAAGATCAGAGCTCCACCTACAGGCTGTAAATGGTAAATATCAAACAATACAATCTTTCATCTAATATAAAAATGAAAAGTGTAAAATAAATACATAAATAAATAGGAAATAAACATACCTCAGAAGAGCCCATAAAAAATATATTAGCTCCACCTATTGGCTGTAACTGGTAAATATCAAACATTTGTATGCAATATTTACTTTAAAATAAAAAATGAAAAGTGTAAAATAAATACATACATAAATAGGAAATAAACATACCTCAGAAGAGCCCATAAAAAAAAGCTCATGATTCCCCCACTGGATGTAAATTGTAATCATTACACATTCATGGGAAACATTTGAAAACAAGATCAGAGCTCTACCTACAGGCTGTAAATGGTAAATAACAAACATTTGTATACAATTTTTAATCTAATATACAAAATGATAAGTGTAAAATAAATAAATAAATAAATAAATAAATACATAAAAAATAAACAGCCTTTAGAAGTGCCCATAAAAATAAGCTCATAATTCCCCCACTGGATGTAAATTGTAAACATGAAACATTCATGGGAAACATATGAGAACAAGATCAGAGCTCCACCTACTGGCTGTAAATGGTAAATATCAAACATTTGTATACAATATTTAATCTAATAAAAAAAAAATGAAAAGTGTAAAATAAATACATAAATAAATAAACATGAAATAAACAGACCTCAGAAGAGCCCATAAAAAAAGCTCATGATTCCCCCCCACTGGATGTAAATTTTAATCATGAAATATTCATGGGAAACATTTGAAAACACGATCAGAGCTTTACCTACAGGCTGTAAATGATAAATAGCAAACATTTGTATACAATTTTTAATCCAATATTAAAAATGACAAGTGTAAAATACATACACACATAAATAAATAAATAAATAAATAAATAAATAAATAAGAAATGAACAGACCTCAGAAGAGCCCATAAAAATAAGCTCATAATCCCCCCCCCCCCCCCACTGGATGTAAATTGTAAACATGAAACTTTAATGGAAAACATATGAGAACAAAATCAGAGCTAATCTAATAAAAAAAAATGAAAAGTGTAAAATAAATACATAAAAAAATAAACAGACCTCAGAAGAGCCCGCATGAAACATTCATGGGAAACATATGAAAACAAGATCAGAGCTCCACCTACTGGCTGTAAATGGTAAATATCAAACATTTTTATACAATATTTAATGTAATATAAAACATTAAAAGTGTAAAATAAATAAATAAATAAGAAAAAAAAACAGACCTCAGAAGAGCCCACAAAAATGAGCTCATGACCCCCCCACTGGCTGTAAATTGTAAACATGAAACATTCATGGGAAACATATGAAAACAAGATCAGAGCTCCACCTACTGGATGTAAATGGTAAATATCAAACATTTGTATACAATATTTAATCTAATACACAAAATTAAAAGTGTAAAATAAAAAAACAGACCTCAGAAGAGCCCACAAAAATGAGCTCATGACCCCCCACTGGCTAAAAATTGTAAACATTAAACATTCGTGGTAAACATATGAAAACAAGATCAGCACTCCACCTACTGGCTGTAAATGGTAAATATCAAAAAGTGGCTTGAAATGGTAAACATGAAACATTTCTGTACAACATTTATTCTTGATCTGAGTAGAAAAAAAAAAAGAATAATTATAAAGGAACAGACCCCAAAAGAGCCCATGAAAAAGAGTATAAAGCTTCAATGACTGGCTGGAAATGGTGAATATGAAACATTCATATGCAATGTTTAATGATTTCTTGTAAAAAAAATAAAAAATAAAAAGACCTCCTGGTTCATTTAGCTTACTGTGTAATCTGAGTTAAAATTATTTAGCTTTGTAAACATGTTTTTGTCAGCACGGCAGTCATGGTAAAAATATATAAAAGAGCCCAGTGCTCCCCCTACTGGCTGGAAATGGAAAATATTAATTATTCATATACAATATTATATCTTTACCTGTAGAAAAAGGATAAAAAAAGTCAGACCCCAAAAGGGCCAACGAATATAGGTTCATAATGGCTGGAAATGGCAAATATGAAACATTTATATGCAATATTTGATATTTTCATCATGCCAGGGATTCCCTTACCCGGATTGTTCATGTGTAGGCATTACACCCTTCTTCAAGGCATAGATCCAACAAGGTGTTGGAAACATTCCTCAGAGATTTTGGTCCATAGTGACATGAAAGCATCATGCAGTTGCTGCAGATTTGACGGCTGCACATCCATGATGCCAATCTCCCGTTCCGCCACATCCCAAAGGTGCTTTATTGGATGAAATGTGGTGAGTGTGGAGGCCATTGGAGTACAGTGACCTCATTGTCATGGTGAAGAAACCAGTGGTGAGATGATTGGAGCTTTGTGACATGGTTCATTATCCTGCTGGAAGGAGCCATCAGAAGATGGGTACACTGTAGTCATAAAGGGATGGACATGGTCAGCAACAATACTCAGGTGGGCCGTGGGGTTTAAATAATGCTCAATTGGTACTAAGAGATCCAAAGGGTTCCAAGAAATACCCCCCCCCCCCCCCACCATTACACCACCAGCCTGAACCGGTGATACAAGGCAGGACGAGTCCATGCTTTCATGTTGTTTATGCCTAATTCTGACTCTACCATCTGAATGTCGCAGCTGAAATCAAAATTTATCAGACCAGGCAACGTTTTTCAAATCTTCTATTGTCCAATTTTGGTGAGTCTGTGTCAATTGTAGCCTGTAGCCTGAGCTGTACTCAGATATATTGGATTGATTCCTTGCTCCGCCCGCCTCCACTCCGCCTCCGCCTCCGCCCGCCACCTCTCAGTGAGCAAGGACTGAAAGCATTATATCCTCACTGAGAGGAGGTGGGACGGAGGCGGGGCAGAGCACGGCCTCAATCCAATACATACAGTACAGCTCAGGACACCTGTGTAATAATGCAAGATTTCATCCCATGAGATACATCCCAGCAGTCCTTGCGAATCGCCGAATTACGTAATCGCCGATCGGCGGCCGGACCCGGAAGTGAGGAGAGGATAAATAAAGAAGAGAATAAGGTGTTTCCTATTCCTAGCAAAAAAAAAAAAAAGTTTCCATTGGTAAAAGTAGTTTTAAAGGAAATGACATACATCTAAAGTTGCTAAAATGGGTGGAACTCCACTTTAAATCCACTTTCTTTCCCATGTTGAGGCTCGGTTAAAACTTCAGCAAGTTGTCTTCACTATGTCTAGATGCCTAAATGCATTGAGCTACTGCCATGTGATTGCTAATTAGCAATTTGTGTTATTAAGCAATTGACCTGGTGTACCTAATAAAGTGGCCAGTGAGTGTATATAGTAGTACCCATTACATTGAAGCAATGGCTTTGAAATAACAGAGCTCAACTCTTTGAGGACACATGGGTGTAGGAAATCTGGTCCAGGATCTTTATTCACCTTTATTTTGGACCATATCAATTTTCAGCCATTGTGGGTCTTTTGGGGCCACATTATCCCCATTATGGACTCTTGAGTTCCCCATTTTCCTTTGTAGGCACCCTCTGTAGGCACACAGCAGAAGAAGGTATTTAATACATTTGTGGCAAATCCCTACATTCATCATGCCATAGTTATCCTTGCTTGGACTGTCCATGCATAGGCATTATATACTTCTATTATTCTGCTTGCTTGCTAATCTGTAGTTCAAGAGGACAGATGAGACCTAGTAAAGTGGCCATTGAGTGTATATAGTAGTACCCATTACATTGAAGCAATGGCTTTGAAGTAACAGAGCTTAACTCTTTGAGGACACATGGGTGTAAGACATCTGGTCCAGGTGCTTTATTCACCTTTATTTTGGACCATATCAATTTTTAGCCTTTGTGGGTCTTTTGGGGCTATGTCTACATTATCCCTATTTTGGACTTCTTGTCTTGAGTTCTCCCATTTTCCTTTGTAGGCACACAGCAGAAGAAGGTATTTAATACATTTACGGCAAACCCATACATGCATCATCCCATAGTTACCCTTGCTTGGATTGTTCATGCGTAGGCATTATATACTGCTATTATTCTGTTTGCTTGCTAACCTGTAGTCCATGAGGACAGATGAAACCTAATAAAGTGGCCATTGAGTGTACATAGTAGTACCCATTACATTGAAGCAATGGCTTTGAAGCAACAGAGCTCAACTCTTTGAAGACACATGGGTGTAAGACATCTGGTCCAGGTGCTTTATTTACCTTTATTTTGGACCATATCAATTTTGAGCCATTGTGGGTCTTTTGGGTCTATGTCTACATTATTCCCATTATGGACTTCTTGAGTTCCCCCATTTTCCTTTGTAGGTACCCTTTGTAGGCACACAGCAGAAGAAGGTATTTAATAAATTTGTGGCAAACCCATACATTCATCATGCCATAGTTATCCTTGCTTGGACTGTTCATGCATAGGCATTATATACTGCTATTATTCTGTTTGCTTGCTAATCTGTAGTTCAAGAGGACAGATGAGACCTAATAAAGTAGCCAGTGAGTGTATATAGTAGTACCCATTACATTGAAGCAATGGCTTTGAAATAACAAAGCTCAACTCTCTGAGGACACATGGGTGTAAGACATCTGGTCCAGGTGCTTTATTCACCTTTATTTTGGACCATATCAATTTTGAGCCTTTGTGGGTCTTTTTTGGCTATGTCTACATTATCCTCATTATGGACTTCTTGTCTTGAGTTCCCCCATTTTCCTTTGTAGGCACCATTTGTAGGCACACAGCAGAAGAAGGTATTTAATAAATTTGTGGCAAATCCATACATTCATCATGCCATACTTACCCTTGCTTGGACTGTTCATGCATAATCATTATATACTGCTATTATTCTGTTTGCTTGCTAATCTGTAGTCCATGAGGACAGATGAAACCTAATAAAATGGCCAGTTAGTGTATATAGTAGTACCCATTACATTGAAGAATTGGCTTTGAAATAACAGAGCTAAACTCTTTGAGGACACATGGGTGTATGACATCTGGTCTAGGTGCTTTATTTACCTTTATTTTGGACCATATCAATTTTGAGCCGTTGTGGGTCTTTTGGGGCTACATTATCCCCATTATGGACTTCTTGGGTTCCCCCATTTTTCTTTGTAGGCACTCTTTGTAGGCACACAGCAGAAGAAGGTATTTAATAAATTTGTTGCAAATCCATACATTTTTCATGCCTTAGTTACCCTTGCTTGGACTGTTAATGCATAATCATTATATACTGATATTATTCTGTTTGCTTGTTAATCTTTAGTCCATGAGGACAGATGAGACACTCGTTCCCCTTCCTTGCCTGCTTTCAGGTTCTTTTGTCACTTGGCTGACTATATCCAAGTGGCAGGTTTTCTTTAATGTCGCATAAAAAAACAGACGTGGCTGTTCAGGGCAGCTCAGAGCGCTGCTTGTGATTCCTAGGAAGCAAATACCTTGAAGAGAGGAGGAAGCAGATGCACAGCATACATAAGGATCAGCTCGGAAGGCTTGATGAGGCCTCATAGACACTCCAGTCACAGAGTCTCTCACTGGGAGGCTTCGAGAACTGCCGAGTAAGAGCACTTGCTGTGGAGGGAGGGGAGGAAAAAAAAAAGAAAAAAGCGTCTTTTTCTTGGCATCTGTTATGAATGTATTTTCTTTTAATTTCCATATGTCTTCTTTTTTCCGGCCTATTATCAGTGTGAGGGTTAAAATAATAACTCCATCTGACATGATCTTCACCGCTAAAGATTTTATGCACGGCATTTAAATTACATCTTGCCGTAAACACATTTTTTCCTCTTGGCTGGTCAGATTAAGGCTTAACGTTCGCTCTGGTTTACCTCTGTCAGTAGAATGGTGTGATAAACATCTAGCATTCAGGAAACCACAAACCAATCAAAGGACTTCTAGGTTATAATGCTCTTCTTGTTAGTGTCCCTTGCCCTTCTGGCTACTGGGGGAAAAATTATTAAGTGTTTGGTTAATGTTGCTCCTGCTGATGTTTCCTGATTGTGTTTGTTGACCTAAAACAGAATTAAAGCGGAGTTCCGGGCACGAAAACGTTTTTTCAATAAACATACCCCCGGGACAGTCAGGGCTAGTACATTCCACAATGGATAGCCTCTGATCTGTCCCGGTTCGCACTTACCTGCAAGAAGAAATACTTACTTATAAAATGTCTTCTCCAGCGTTGCCATCTCTGTTGTGGGCAGCTGAAGCCGGCGCAATCCTCTTCTGCGTCCTCTTCCGTGTCTTCTTCTCCCAGAATGCGCCTGCACCGGCCCCTCTCGTCACTTCCGGTGCGGCGCCGCATTCCTCCACAGCCCCGGAAGTGACGAGCGGGGCCGGTGCCTGTCGCATTAATTCCTGGGAGCGATGACGTTCAGCTCCCAGGAATCATCGCAAGACAGGAAGTGACGGCGGAGCCGCGGCACAGAGGGAGGAAGTGGAGAATAGGTGAGTATTTTCTATCTACAATTACAAGTTGAGTAAAAAAAAAATATACCTAACTATCCAATTCCTTTTCAGGTGAAGAAGATCCAGCGGATGGGCACAAAATCGAATAGGTCGATTTTGTGCCCGGAACTCCACTTTAAGCTCTAGGGCTATGTTCATACCCACACATTGTAGCAACACTTGCTAAGATATATGCTACCCCAATGCATGGCATGCAACCATTGAGACGCTGTGGTTGATCTGAAGTGTGAAGGTGCAAGAATTGAGGCTGAGTTCTGAAGGAACAGGGATTGGGGCTGATCTGGGGTGTGAAGGTGAAGGATTTGGGGCTTATATAATGTGTGAAGGTGAAGGAATTGGGGATGATCTGGGGTGTGAAGGTGAAGGAATTGGGGATGATCTTAGGTATGAAGGTAAAGGAATTAGGACTGATCTAAGCTGTGAAGTTGAAGGAATTAGGGTTGACCTGAGATGTGAAGGTGCAGGAAGAGGGGTGATCTAAGGTCTGAAGATGCAAGAATTAGGGCTTATCTGAAAAAATGATCAGGTGCTTGGGTAATGTTGATCCTGCTGATGTTTCCGGATTGTGTTTGTTGGCCTAAAACAGAATTAAGCTCTAGGGCTGTGTTCATACCCACACATTGTGGCAACACTTGGTAATATGCATGCTACCCTAATGCATGGCATGCAACCATCGAGACGCTGTGGTTCTACCCCAATGCACCAGCACTGTCACGCTTACCCCTAACGCAAGTGGTCAGACACTATAGCTGGCTACTGTGTTCTTCACCTATAGCAGCCCCCTTTCCCATAAGACAAGCAGGCCTACCAGTACTAGGTTGCCCCCAGGACACAATGCTATAATACCTGGCCACCACGCCGGGGCAGACGAAAACTGAGCAAAGCAAACAGGTACTTGTGGTTGGCCAGACACGCAGAGTGGTTCAATGACAGTCCAGGTAAAAGGCAGGCAGAGTTCAGAGAATAGTCATTATCCGATCTGAGGTCATACACAGAGAAATGCGACCTAGCAGAGCAAGGCAGGGATACAGGCAGCTTGATCAGGTATTTCACACTCTAACACACTCTATCACAAGCATGAGACTACAAGCTTGGCTAGCCTAAATCAGGTTGGGTCTCCACCCAGAGTCTGGTCACAATCAATCACCTTGCAGGTAGACAGACAGGCAAGGAGAATGCTACAGCCAAAACCAGGATGCTGAAACCAGCAGTTATGACAGAGCAGGAGCGCACACGCTCCTGATGAACACAATATGCAATATGCCTTGTCCTAAACTGCAAAGAAATGTGGCATGCAACTGATTTTTGTGCTTTGAGGTGTGTTACAGACTAACCATTTTGAAGACCACATAATGCAATGCACCCCATATAAATGAGCACATTGCAACGTAGTGTTTAGTTGGGTGAACCAACTGGTAAACGGTTAAATTGTATGTAAGCCCTAAATCTACTTTTCAGTAAGTTTGGCATCATGCCTCATTGTTTAGAACATTATTGGCCAATGCTTATGATGTAGGGGGCCCCAAACGTGGCCCATGACATTGCCAAAGGGCCACACATAATAGTCAGTGAACGTAATGCTACAGAAGACTGTCAGAGTCTGCAGACGTGGAACAGGAGATGGTCAGAGACTACAAGTATGCCCGATCTAAGGTCTGAAGGTGCAAGATTTGTGGTTGATCTGAGGTGTGAAGGTGCAGAAACTGAGGCTGATCTGAGTTCTGAATGAACAGGGATTGGGTCTGATCTGCGGTGTGAAGGTCTAGGAATTGGGTTTCATTTGAGGTTTGAAGATGCATACATTTGGTCTGATCTGAGGTGTGAAGGTACAGGAATTGTGGCTGATCTGAGGTGTGAAGGTGCAGGTATTGGGGCTGATCTGAGGTGTGAAGGTACAGGTATTGGGGCTGATTTGAGGTGTGAAGGTGCAGGTATTGGGGCTGATTTGAGGTATAAGGATGCAGGAATTGGGGCTGATCTGAGGTGTGAAGGTGCAGGTATTGGGGCTGATCTGAGGTGTGAAGGTGCAGGAATTGGGGTGATCTGAGGTGTGAAGGTACAGGTATTGGGGCTGATTTGAGGTGTGAAGGTGCAGGTATTGGGGCTGATTTGAGGTATAAGGATGCAGGAATTGGGGCTGATCTGAGGTGTGAAGGTGCAGGTATTGGGGCTGATCTGAGGTGTGAAGGTGCAGGTATTGGGGCTGATCTGAGGTGTGAAGGTGCAGGTATTGGGGCTGATCCGAGGTGTGAAGTTGCAGGTATTGGGGCTGAGGTATAAAGGCTTGTAACACTTGACGGAATATGGATGAAATATCCTCCGATTTTTCTCTCTCTTGCTCAGCATTCATAACCGTTTTTAGTTGACAGTGCATAAATGTTCACAAAATTTCTGGTCCCCTTTTTTTTTTTTTTTGGGGGACATTTGTTCCTAGACTTCCGGGTCGTCAGCAACTTCAGATCGTGCGCGGCCTTTCGTATCCGATTTTTCACGGACATACACAATAAACGAAAATTGGTCATCTGGGGACAGACGATACAAATTTTGGTGTTTGTCCCTCCGTTTTTTTTTGTTGAAAATGTCGGCATCGGCTGCTGAAATGTATACACTAGCCGAAAATCATACGATTTTACCTCGGACGGGAATTTTCGGCAGATTTTCTACTAGTGTGTACCCCACTTAAGGATGCAGGAATTGGGGCTGATCTGAGGTGTGAAGGTGAAAGAATTGGGTCTTATCTGACGTGTGAAGGTTTAGGATTTGGGGCTTATATAACGTGTGAAGGTGAAGGAATTGGGGATGATCTAAGCAGGGAAGTTGAAGGGATTGAGGTTGACCTGAGATGTGAAGGTGCAGGAAGAGGGGTGATCTAAGGTCTGAAGATGCAGGAATTAGGGCTTATCTGAAGTGTGAAGGTACAAGATTTGGGGCTGCTCCTAGGTGTGAAGGAACAGGAATTGGGGCTGATCTGGAGTGTGAAGGTGTAGGAATTAAGTCTGATTTGAGGTATGAAGATGCATACATTGGGGCTGTACTGACATATAAGGATAAGGATAAGGTATAAGGATGACAGAATTGGGGCTGCTCCCAGGTGAGAAGGTGTAAGAATTGGCTTTGATCTGAGGTGTGAAGATGCAGTAATTGGGGCTGATCTGAGTTCTGAAAGAACAGGAGTTAGGGTTGGTCTGAGATAACAATATGGAGGTACGGGAATTGGGGTGATCTGAGGACTAAAGATGTATGAATTAGGGTTTATCTGACGTCTGAAGCTGCAGAAAATTGGGTTGATCTGAGCTTTTAAATTGCAGACTTAACTAGCTGTACTAACTTTGGTGTGCCAATGTTTACTGGCACACTGGATGTCTAATGCTTGTAAATTTACATTTAATGTGTAAAAGGGTGCTGACCCCTATTACAGACAATACCTGAAAATCAAATGCCCAGAAAGAGGCAGTCTGTCACGTACCTGATCCGAGGCCGAGATGCAGAGAGGGCTCCCCTTGCGGCTGAGTGCTGCACACCCCTGGGGTTGAGACAGAGGTTGTAGCGCCCACAGAAGCACTGGTTGCCGGCAGGGTCCTGATGGTAGACAGGCGGTCTCTAGCAGAATGCTGAGCAGAAATACACTGGGCAGTCCAAGGAGGAACCAGGAACAACCAGGCAGTAGGTGTAAGACCGGCCGGGGGTCAAACACAGGGCTCGGCAAGAAGCTGCAACAGGTGCAAGCCAAAGGTATAGCAGGAAGGCCAGAAGCAGACAAGTCCGTGGGAAAGTCAAGATCAGGTACTGGAGGGCAGGTAGACAGGAAGCAAGTCCGTGAGCCAAGCCGAGATCAGATAACAGGAGAGCCAAACTGGAGCAGGGATGGTCAGATGAAGTCGGGGGTCAAAGCCAGGAGAGAGAGCAGACAGGTCAGGAACAAGCCGGGTCAAACTGGAATCCAGGAAGTAGCAATGCTCAGGAAACAGGAAGAGCTGAAGACAATCCAGCAATCTGATGGGCTGAGCAGAGTCCTTTTATAGGCCAGTGAATTAGTCGATGGCCTGAGTCCATTGCGGCCATGGGAAGTACTGGCAAAGTTGCCAGTTGCAGCACGGCCATTTCACTGACAATGAGTCTATGGCCTGAGTCCATTGTGGCCATTGGAAGTACTGGCGGAGTTGCCAGTTGCAGCATGGCCGTTTCTCTGACACAGTCATTGCCTCTGCCACACACAGAGCTATGGTGGAGAAGCAGAAGTGGCAGGGAGTGAGCATCCTCTCGTAGTATTGAACCTGAATTCAATATTTGACTTTAGGTCCACTTTAAAACACACACAAAAAAAGAGAGAAAGTGGATTTCACAGCTAAATCTCTAACTGTTTTGCCATGTCCCAGTTTTTTGGCTTTCACCATAGCGTGAGCTGCAGGGTTATGATCAAGATGAATTATCCCTTGGCTGGGATTCTCTTCTGTTTAAAAACGAAAATACAAATATCCTGTAGCTTCTTCGTGTGATCGTTGTAGACTGACCCTACTCTATAGTGTATAATTAGTCGTTTACACAATTTTGAACATCTATAAATCACCCGCCACAAGGCATACATCACAGCCATTGCCGGACGGCTATAATTTATCTCTGGAGATAGAAGATGTCAGGTGAGCAGTTGGGAGGGAGGGTCACAGACGATTCATCATCCATCAACACCATCGAGAACCCAATGCTCGTTGACTGGGCTTCAACTCCACTTTAATTTTAAGATGCCGTTCCTTATTCTGGTCCTAATAGAGCATTGCGCTGTCCCTCTATGAATAACACTAGGCTTGGCTCATTAAGATGGATGAGTTATTCAACTCTGGAGCCTACAGTATGTATATTTCAAGTGTAAGTTCACTTTGTAAATCCTTTTTTTCCCCAAAACTTTTGTTTCACCTAAAAGGCTTTAAAAGAGTAAAAGATGTTGCATGTTAAGTTTTGTTGGCAAAATGCAGTGGCACCCTTATGCACCTGCCGACAGACAGGTTACATAGTTACATAGTTACATAGTTTGTAAGGTTGAAAAAAGAAATCAGTCTATCCAGTTCAACCTATGATGTGTGTGTGTGTTCAATGTTAACCGTAGATTGTATACCCCTGTATGTTGTGGTCTTCAGGTGCCCTTCTAATAATTTTTTGAAACTACCGATGCTCTCTCCTAAAACCACTGCTTGTGGAAGAGAATTCCACATCCTTACTGCTCTGACAGTAAAGAACCCCCTACGTATTTTAAGGTTAAACAATTTTTCCTCTAGTTTTAGTGAGTGGCCACGTGTCTTATTGTATCCCCTTTCTCTGAATTGTTTGTTTCTTTATGCTAGGGTCACCAGTACAGTATTTGTACATTGATATCATATCCCCTCTCAAGCGTCTCTTCTCCAGAGAGAATACATCCAATTCTTGTAGTCTTTTCTCATAGCTTAGATCCATTCCCCTAATTATTTTTGTTGCCCTTCTCTGGACTCTCTCCAGTTCCAGCACATCCTTCCTGAGGACCGTTAACCACAACTGGACGGAATACTCTAGATGTGGCCGGACCAGAGTCTTGTAGAGCGGGAGAATAATCTCTTTATTTCTGGAGTGAATCCCCTTTTTTATACATGCCAGTATTCTGTTGGCTTTGCTTGCAGCGGCTTGGTATTGTATGCCACTGCCAAGCCTGTTGTCCACTAGGAAACCCAGGTCCTTTTCCATTTTAGATTCCCCCAGAGGTTTCCCCCCCCCCCCCCCTAGTGAGTTGCTTGTCTTCGTGTTTCTGATGCCTAAGTGCATTACCTTACATTTCTCAACATTAAACCTCATCTGCCATGTAGTTGCCCACCCCGTTATTTTGTTCAGGTCCGCTTGTAAGGTTTCCACATCCTGTATAGAAGATATTGGCATGCTTATTTTATTATCATCCGCAAATACTGAGATTTTGCTAGATATCCCCTTCTCTAGATAATTTATGAATAAATTAAACAGGATTGGTCCCAGGACAGAACCCTGGGGGACCCCACTTTCCACACCCGCCCAATCCGAGAACTCCTCATTAATCACCCCCCTCTGGACTCTCCCCTGGAGCCAGTTCTCTATCCAGGTGGTGCAAGGTGCATTGCAATGAGGTGCACTGTCAAAAATATATTTTCATTTGGGTCAGTTAGGAAACATATATGTAGAACTTGGTCTTTAAAAGCTACAACCAAGACTTTACAGATGGTATTCATTGGGCCTTAGCTTGTACAACCCCTCCCTGTTAATGATTCAAACTTGCCTGGGATTCATCTTCCAACAGGACAACGGCCCTAAGCACACAGCCAAGATAACAAAGGAGTGGCTATGGGACAACTCTGTGAATGTCCTTTAGTGGCCCAGCCAGAGCCCAGACTCGAACCCGATTGAACATCTCAAGAGAGATCTGAAAATGGCTCTGCACCGACGCTCCCCATCCAAGCTGATGGAGCTTTAGAAGTCCTGCAAAAAACATTGGGAGAAACAAAAATAGGTGTGCAAAGCTTGTAGCCTCATACTCAAAAACACTTGAGACTGTATTTGGTGCCAAAGGTGCTTCAACAAAGTATTACCCAAAGGCTGTGAATGCTTATGTACATGGGATTGTCTTCATTTTATTTATTTTTTTAGTAAATTTGCAAGGATTTTAAACAAACTTATTTCACGTTGTCAATATGGGGTATTTTTTGTAGAGTTTTGAGGAAAATAATGAATATAATCCGTTTTGGAATAAGGCTGTAACATAACAAAATGTGCAAAAAGTGAAATGCTGTGAATACTTTCTGGATGTACTGGAGCTCATCCAGAGGGGAATGTTTTTTTTTTACCCAACAAAAATGGAGTTAGGCTTTAACAAAGAAACTTTATCTCAACAACATAACTATACTTCTTGACATGTTTGCCCACCTGCTTCATAGTTGCTCTGAATCCCTAATGCTCCTGAGGAAGCCGAAATAGGAAATCTGGGAAACATGTTGTGCTTCAACACAGCCTATTACCACTGCAATATAAGAAGCTAGGTTATCAAGTATATGGGGCTATCCATTAAGTATAAATGTAAACATACTCCTAGCGGGGGTGGGGGTAGAGCTTGCTGTATGGGATCAGAATGTATGCTGTATAATGACACTGTTGCATTTTTAATATGCTTTTATCCTGGGGTTTTGTATGAATTAAGATTGTTTTACTATTTAAAAAAAAAAAAAAATCTGCTTTCATGCCTCAAAATTCATTTCATCAGCTAAGCAAACCAAATATTTTTTAAAATTATTTTATATTTAGTATTATAATATTCATCAATCAATTGCTACCGAAATTTTTTTTTATAAAAAAAAAAAAAAAAAAAATCATATTTACCAGCTGTAAAGTTTGAACTAAAGGAATCGTAAAAAATCAGTGCAATATCTGTTGGTTCACCAATACTAAGATACGTTATTATAGTACAATCCATGGGGCTATAAGGTGCTATACAAATAAATAAAATAAAAAATATCTAATAAAAAAAAAAAAAAATATATATATATATATATATATACAGTGCAGAATATAAAAGTGCAGATGCAATATACCATTCCTTTATGTCCAAATACATCACCTGGTATTCTGACAATAATTACCAAAAGTTTTTTATTTTATTTATTTATATAGCACCTCATATACAGAGCCCCACGGATTATACTATAATAACTTATCTTAGTATTGGTGAACCAACAGATATTGCGCTGATTTTTTTACAATTCCTTTATCTATATATATAGAAACAGCAAAAGATTGGCCCACGGGACTTTATATGAGGTGGGTGCTAGTGGCTGGGGATGAAATGGATAGCACAATAGATATGTAAAACAATATATCATTTTTAATTTTATTACATTGTATAAACAAGCAATATGAATAATAGTAACATGTATATCACATAGCATAGCTCAATGGCCATATTGGCAGTGTATATAACATGAACAATATCAAAGCGTATATAGGCAAATATCCTGGTGTAACCGCTGAGTTTCAAAGGTAGCCTGAGTATAATATTGAAATTCCATACTGATAGAATATGATACATAGTGGACTGACGCGTTTCGGGAGCTACATCTCCCTTCTTCAGAGATCAATGTATTTGAGTATGACTACAAGGGAACAAAAGAACAATGTTGGAGTAAACATTGGAAAATATAAATAAAAATATTTGAATAAAAGAAATAGCAAAGGGGTAGTACTAATTGAGAAGGAGTATGAATTACTCACAGGTAAATGAAACTTAATGAAGCAATGGATACCCGTATAAAAGCGGCGGACCGAAGTCTGACCCGGGAGCTGAAGGGTCCCTTGGGGAGCAGCCAAAGAAGGGGGGTCCATGGCAGGTGGGTGGTGAAAATAGTAAAGAGATGAACCATCCAAATATGTTGTGTATAAAAAGTATAAATGTAGCATAATGCTATCAATAGTAATAGAAGTTTGTGAATTGGATAGAAATTATTGATGTTAAGAATAGGATGAGAGAAATCCCAAGTGGTTGAAAAAAGGAAAAAAGTGAGTGGGAGGAAAATGCAAAGTGCATGAAGTAAGAGGTGAATGTGAAGAAATGAGAAGGGAATTGGCAATGTATCATAGCAGGTTGCCTGAAACTGTGAGGAATGAAAGGGTGCTGTCCCAAAGAATGAGAAATGCAGAGGGAGGATAGAGTGGTGAGAAAAAGAAAAGGGGATCAAGTGACCAACCTACCATGTTTGCCCGACGCTGGTCGCAAGCCTAGGACCCTAACGTCATGCAGCGGGTGTGGCGGGTCAGGATGATAAACATCCATGGCCTCGTGGAGGAAGGGAACGCTGGAGGCGGACCCTCCCCGCCCGCAGATGTAGGGCACGCAGTGAGCGCAGCGACGTCAGTGGAAACACCGACGGACAGCGCTGAGGTGCGGCATGATGCCGATGTGAAGGTGGACCCGTTCGTCCCAATAAGGGGAGGAGCGGGGACAGCAATGGGGCGGAGCCTCCCTCTTTACACATCGCAGCTCCCAGAGTCAGGGCAGCCGCCGCCTGTGAACACAGGAGCCCAATGGTCAAAAAGGGGATGTAGCATCCAGTGTGAATAAAGTAGTCATACTCAAATACATTGATCTCTGAAGAAGGGAGATGTAGCTCCCGAAACGCGTCAGTCCACTATGTATCATATTCTATCAGTATGGAATTTCAATATTATACTCAGGCTACCTTTGAAACTCAGCGGTTACACCAGGATATTTGCCTATATACGCTTTGATATTGTTCATGTTATATACACTGCCAATATGGCCATTGAGCTATGCTATGTGATATACATGTTACTATTATTCATATTGCTTGTTTATACAATGTAATAAAATTTAAAATGATATATTGTTTTACATATCTATTGTGCTATTCATTTCATCTCCAGCCACTAGCACCCACCTCATATAAAGTCCCGCGGGCCAATCTTTTGCTGTTTCTATATATTTTGGGATGGAGGCGTGCTTGGGTGGGAACCAGACCATTGCCCTTGTTGTTTATCTATATATAGTTCATCTATAGCTGATCATCAACCTTTCTGAGTGTTCCATCAAAATATAATTAATTGATTTTACCTTAAAATTCCTAAGGTGCCTTTTTACCATCGTACATAAAGTCTTGAACTAGAAGTAAAAGCTGCTACTGTGATGCAATCGAGGCTTCCAGTACTAATCTATATATATTTTTAATGGTATCATATGCATATTACCTGCTATCCCTTGCCAAGTCAACAATATACAGCTATTATTCAGTGACAGTTAATTGCTTAAACAACTTCTTGTTAAAATAATAATGCATTTCCATTAAGCTGTAGTTTCGTTAATAGTGATATTGAAAAGCAAGTTACTTCTGCAAATATGAATAAGACATTCATTGCTCAGAATCACGTTCCTTACACGCAGACACATTGGTATTTGTGCAAAATTCAATTATTTCTGTGAATGAAGTACAGCTGCCGGGCTATGTATGTTACATGTTAATGCTCATGTAGAGCGGTGATGGGATTATTAAATCTGGAGGGAGTTTTGCAGGCTGATGATTTCAGCACCATGGACAGGGCCGGGGATTTGTTCTATTACTGCCCAACTCCGATAGCTGAAATTGATACACGTCAACTCTCTGCTGCAATATTTTCCATTCTGATAGGAATCTTTTGCAATCCCCACACCTTATTCAACCTCATGAGACCTCTGGGGTGTTTCCTTTCTAAATACCCTTCAGCCAGATTGTTTCTTTTTTTTTTTTTTTTTTTTTTATTGATTCCATTTGGCATGTCTCAGTTCCTCGCATTTTAGTCTACTCCAATGTATTGTAGATTTTTTTTTTTTTTTTTCAGGGCAGATAGGACATTAAAATGTACAATTCTTTTGAATAACATGCCTGGGGGTGCCCTAAACCTGCCTGTGAATTGGCGCACTGGTATGACGTACTAAAGTAAAAGTAATATTAACAAGGAAAAAAATGCCATTTAAATTGCAGGTAAATGACAGTTCCCAGACAGCTTGTTTTGTTTGTAAATAAACGGCTGAGGATTCTCTTCAATGGGTATACCAGACCCTTATTTGGGATATGGATCTGGTATGGAATGCAAGGAGGAACCCCCCAAAAAAAAACAAAAAAAAAACGGCATAGTGTCTCCTTGCATACCAAACACTTGTCTGAGCATGAAGCAGTGGGGGAAGCAAGCATGTGTCCATGGGCATCTGCAAGGGGGGCCCCCTGGAATTTGCCTGGCTTGCTTTAAGAGGGGAATCTATGGGGACCCTGCTCTAAAGGGGGGATCTAGAGGGGACCCTGCTCTAAAAGGGTGCTATGGGGGGACCCTGGCCTGCTGTAAAGGGGGATTTATGGGGACCCTAGTTTGCCTTAAAGGGTATCTATGGGGATCCTGGCCTGCTCTAAGGGGGTCATATTGTATATATATATATATATATATATATATATATATATATATATATATGTATATGTGTGTGTATATATATGTGTATATATATATATATGTGTATATATATATATATATATATATATATACACATATATATATATATATATATATATATATATATATATATATATATATATATATATATATATATTTACATATATATATGTGTGTGTATATATATATATATATATATATATATATATATATATATATATATATATATATGTGTGTATATATACATATTTATATATATATATATATATATATATATATATATATATATATATATATATATATATATATATACACACACACATATATATATATATATATTCTTTGTAGGGAATTCCTGGAGTACCTGGTGGTGCATGGTGCAGGAAAACCTTGTAGCATGGGGGAATATAGGTGAAAAGGTAAGACTAAATAGGGATCTATGCGGACCCTGGCCTGCTCTAAAGGGGGATCTATGGGGACCCTGCTCTAAAGGGGGATCTATGGGGATGCTGCTCGAAAGGTGATCTATGGGGGACCTTTTTCACTTAGGGGTGTACTCACTTTTGTTGCCAGCGGTTTAGACATTAATGGCTGTGTGTTGAGTTATTTTAAGGGGACAGCAAATTTACACTGTTATACAAGCTGTACACTCACTACTTTACATTGTAGCAAAGTGTCATTTCTTCAGTGTTGTCACATGAAAAGATGCGAGGGGTGTACTCACTTTTGTGAGATACTGTAAACTTCACTGCTAATATTTTTGGATATTCCAGGGGCTCCTTATGGTACTATGGCTCAGAGAGATAGTGTGCCCAAATGATATGTATAAGAATTCCGCGCAATTGGATGTGATTAAGCTAATATGTTGGCTGCAGCCTACCCCAAAAATATAGATAAACTATATTTGAAAAGTAGAGATAGGATAGGGTATATTGGCGCTGCTTGGCAGCGCCAATATACCCTATCCTATCTCTAGTGTGCCCAAATGGCCAACAGCTTAAAACTAGCAGCTTGCAGCATTCCACCCCCCAGAACATAGAATAATGTTCTACTTTGAACAGAACATTGTACATTGGAACAGTACCCTACAATTTAGGAATAGGAAGGGGTAATGGCGTCATTTCAGGAGGAAAGTCCATATAACCGGTAAAGAAGAGCTATACACTAAGCGAGACCTTAGTGCTCAGCTCATCACAGCCTCATTAGACTGTATACTAATGTCCATACAGTAATTAGAAGTTCTCTAGAAGAAGCATCTACACAGTGTAACAACACAGACCCTACGCTTAAATCTTGAATAAAATAGCTGATTTAAAGTTATTTACATCTCCAATCTCCGCTGTAAAACAAGCTAAAGATTTCCTGTATATCTCAGCTCTACAACCCAGATGCTGTAAATTTGCTTGTAACAGTGGCCTGTCAATAGAGTCCATCGACTGCCTTTCATGACATTATTTGCTTTGCTCCTCACGGTCATGTAGTCGGAGGGGGGATAGAAAGTCTTTTTCTAATGTAAGTGGAGGGAAGTTGGGAGAAGTGAGCTGTGCTATCCTATGGGACAGTTTTTAAACATAATTGTTTCATCTTGCTTGGCCTTACCCCATATTTCATCCTTATTTTCCTTTTTTTTTTTTTTCAATTGATAGTAGGATGTTGAAATGCTATATAAAGTTAAAACAAATGGTCAAACGTTTAAGGGTAAGAAACTAAAGGACAAGGAATATGAGGGGGCGGGGGAGGGGGGGATGACTGGAAACCCCTTTCTTATAAAGGGTACTTCCAGGTTCTGATAAGTCCACTACATCCACAGGGCAGGGATGTTCGGATGAACAGATCCCCCACCCTAAAGACCCCAAAAGATGGCAAGAGATCCCTACCCCCAACATGGCACCCTCCCAATGTTGAGGGCATGTGGCATTTATGCTCATTGACCCCCCCCCCACACACACACACACACACACCTATATATTTGGATGTGGAGGGGACACATATTTAACCTGGGGAAGAAAGGAAGGAAGGAAGGAAGGAAGGAAGGAAGGAAGGAAGGAAGGAAGGAAGGAAGGAAGGAAGGAAGGAAGGAAGGAAGGAAGGAAGGAAGGAAGGAAGGAAGGAAGGAAGGAAGGAGAAAGGAAAGGAAACGGAAGAAAGGAAGAAAAAGGGAATGGAAGGGAAGGGAAAGGAATGGAGGAAGGAAGGAAGGAAGGAAGGAAGGAAGGAAGGAAGGAAGGAAGGAAGGAAGGAAGGAAGGAAGGAAGGAAGGAAGGAAGGAAGGAAGGAAGGAAGGAAGGAAGGAAAAGGGAAGAAAGGAAGGAAGAAAGGATATAAAAAGGAAAGGAAGGAAGGAAGGGAAAGGAAAGGAAAGGAAGGAAGGAAGGAGAAAGGAAAGGAAACGGAAGAAAGGAAGGAAAAGGGAATGGAGGAAGGAGGGAGGGAGGGAGGGAAGGAAGGAGGGAGGGAGGGAGGGAAGGAAGGAAGGAAGGAAGGAAGGAAGGAAGGAAGGAAGGAAGGAAGGAAGGAAGGAAGGAAGGGAAAGGAAAGGGAAGAAAGGAAGGAAGAAAGGATATAAAAAGGAAGGAAGGGAGGGAGGGAGGGAGGGAGGAAGGAAGGAAGGAAGGAAGGAAGGAAGGAAGGAAGGAAGGAAGGAAGGAAGGAAGGAAGGAAGGAAGGAAGGAAGGAAGGAAGGAAGGAAGGAAAAGGAAAAGGAAAACGAAGGAAGGAAGGAAGGAAGGAAGGAAGGAAGGAAGGAAGGAAGGAAGGAAGGAAGGAAGGAAGGAAGGAAGGAAGGAAGGGAAAGAAGGAAGAAAGGATATAAAAAAGGAAAGGAAGGAAGGAGGGAAGGAAGGAAGGAAGGAAGGAAGGAAGGAAGGAAGGAAGGAAGGAAGGAAGGAAGGAAGGAAGGAAGGAAGGAAGGAAGGAAGGAAGGAAGAAGGGAAAGGAAAGGAAAGGAAAAAGTAAGAAACCAGTTTTTGGCCAACCAGCACACAGACTGTAGGTCTGTTTTTGCATTGACATACCTCTTTAAGCCCAGTCTGCCTGGACGGTATGGTCACCTGCTGACTATGCACCATCCACAGGTAGCTTAACTCTTCAATATCAAGTTGAATCCAACACAATTTTGTTTCAGATAGTTCCAGTACAGAAGATGTTTATCCAGTCTTTTGAAGTGCAAAAAAGACAATGACTTTCTTAAACCCTGTCTTTGAAATGTACTAACACTGACTGAAGGAAGATAGAAGAAATTAGGGGGGGGGGGGGGGGTCTAGCTAGGACTGAACAAACTAACACTAAACAGAGGGAGAGGACAAAGGGAGAAAACAAATGTCATAGTAAACAAGTTGCAGTTGCTGAAAATTTCCACTTGATGTCAGAATACAACAGGGAAATAAAAAAACCTAATGCAGTTCAATACAACACAAAAAAATACTTATAAAAAGGGGCAGAAAACTTATGCACTGAATTATAGGTTATTCTTTGAACTTTTCGGCCACAGGATTGCAATCCGCCAACTACATGAATCTCGAGTATTTGCTGTGTACTTATGGTAGCTGTGAACCTGTATCATGTCCCTATTCAGGGCCGCCTTTAACACAGGGCAAAAGGGGCAGCTGCCCTGGGCCCAGTCATTGTTGTGGGGCCCAAAGCAGCAGTCCCTTGAGCCCGCATTGCGCAATAAGTAATAAGGTAATAGGTAATAATAAGTAATAAGTGGATTTTGGGGGGCTTAAGAAAATGTTTGTCCAGGGTCTAATCAATATTAAAGATGGCCCTGTCCCTATTTAAGGATTATTTAAATTGAACACTCATTGAATGCCCAGTATTGATCCTATAACAATTATTGCTATCTAAGACCCAACAGACTTGCCAATATGAGCGCCCTGTGATCTATAACACACTCTCGCCATTTATAACTAATTGCTGTACATGGATACCAGACCAGAGAGACGATTCTGAAATAAAATCAAGAGCCTAGACTGGATATTTTTGTCAATTATCTCTTCTTTTAGGTTTAAACTTTGAGTGTTGTTTTACTCCCAAGGCTCAGTGCAAGTCCTGCCGGATGACCTGGAATTTTCTCAAAATACTCGTAACCTTTTCGAGGCAAGTTCCTTGCAGAATTAGCAAATGGACCTGAAAATAGCTGATCTTCCCATTGTTTGCGGCATTTACAGAGATTAAACTGGCGGCCTTCCAGCAAAAGATAATCTTCACCTGGGCCAGCTCCTGTCGATGTCCAGTAAAATGTCTCATTTCTTCTCTTCACGCTTGTAGGTTACACTCCTGGCGGCATTAGCACCGTCTACGCTCATTTTCTCGCCCTGGTGTTCGGCACAACTCATGGTCAACAAGCAAATAGCTAGCGACTTGAACTTGTCACCTCTTCTAAAATGACACCGGAGTATTCCAAACTTTAAAATAAACATGAATGTGCGTTTAAGGGCCGTTGAACACCGCTGAGCACTGCTCAATATGTTCATCCTAACGTGCCATCAAGTGAAACAAAGTCAATGCTTTGCATTGCATCTGTGCAGGTCGAATAGCCAAAAATGTACTTTGTAGCCACAGATGCTAATGAGTTTGTAATGGTCTGCAGTCACACTCAGGGACTTAAAGTGAACCTGTCCATCAAGACAAAACCCAATTCCAACAAGATTTATTTTCTTTAAACAATGCAAAAACATGGGTAAAATAAAAAAAAAAAAAAGCAATTCTGGCTAAAATACTATCCTTTCCTACTCTCTAACTCCAATGTTGTCCCCCACAAACTCAGATTCCTGGTTGAAGGGCTCCCAGCATCATTCAGCCATCTTCCTGTGTGCCCAGGGTGTCAAGGACAATCTACCTGAGGGTTATCCATGTAAGGTTGAGCGAACACGGACTGTATTATTCCGGTCCGTACCGGATAATTGGATTTTTGTTACCCGGACACGGACCCGAAAACTTTACTGTATGTTCGGGTTTAAAATCCGTGTTCGGTAATTTTATTTCCTGTTTTGTATGTAATGGCGCGGTTTTAATGGCGCGGTTTCAACAGCCAATCAACAAGCGTTTAACTGGTGTGCCATAGAAGCCATCACAGCCATGCCTACTAATGGCATGGCTGTGATTGGCCAGCTGAAGCATGTGACCCAGGTCTTTATAAGCTAGAGACACAGCGCGGTGTGCGTCAGTCTGCTGTAGTGTAGGGAGAGAGCACACGCAACGGTGCTGGCTGCTGCTGATTAGGGACAGACAGGGAAAAACAACATTGTGCCCAAAAAGAATGCAGGGACAGGTCGGAGTGTAGGCAGGGAAAGATATTTGAGCATTTTAGGGACAGGCTGGAGAGAGTAGGCAGGGAGAGATTAGGAGACACAGGACAGAACAATCGTACGTTAGCGATCTACATCGATTTTGCTGTGTGGGGGGTGGTGCAGTGAACGATCTTTTTGCCCTCACTTGAGCCCACTGAGGAGGAGGAGGAGGGAGAAACAAATATATTTTTATCAGTCTGTTGTGTGCAGCATTCAGCTATATTTCACTACAGAGTGCAGTTCTAATCTGCTATTTAAAAATTACAAATTTAAAGGGGAATTTTTTTAAGAGCACTTGCCATGCTCTTAACTACATTTTGCTGCCATTTGCAGCACTCTAGCACTTTCCATTGGTTTTTAGAGCCATTTTAGTGCCTGAAAGTTCAGGTCCCCATTGACTTCAATGGGGTTCGGTGTCTGGGTCAAGTTCGGAAAAAGTCCGGGTCACGGACCCGGACTTTTTTTCAAGTTCGGCCAGACCCACCGAACATGGACATCCAGGTGTCCGCTCAACTCTATCCATGAGGAATTACAGTTATGGATTTTTTATATATAGTTACATTAGACCAGATTGGACTATGCATATAACTATGTACCATGCCTGGGCAAAGCTCAAAATCACTGAAGTAAATACTGCTGTTCCAGTGATCTATAATAGCTTCTGGGTCCTGTGCCGAGTGCATTCTGACCGCAGGAGGTCAGCTGCTCAGCACGAGCACCATTCAGAAAATACTCTGCATTTTTTGAATAAATGCAAAATGTTCTCTGAATGGATAGGTGGAGAGGCAGGGCAGTAAAGTCACATTATCAACCTCATCCAGTCAGAGAGCACTTAACTTGCTTTAGACAGGGATGGCGCCTGAGCACACAGTCTTTCTTTACAGTAGAAGGCCAACACCCTCTAAGTCTTGGCTTCAGCCTTGGGGCCTCAAACCAGGCCTATAGTCTTCCTATATATGGCCGATGTCCTCTAAGCCTAGGATTCAGTCCTCCTAGCCCAGGCATCAGCCTTGATGCCTCAAACAAGTTGCATGGTATTCTTATAGAAGTCCAACACCCTCTAAGGCTGGGCTTCAGTCCTTGGGCCTCAGACCAGGCACACAGTCTTTTCATGGACAGCTAACACCCACCAAGCCCAGGCATCAGCCCCGGAGCCTCAAATGAGGTGAATAGTCTTCTTTTAGAAGGCCAACACCCACTAAGCCCGGGCTTCAGCCATGGGGCCTTAAACCAGGCACACAGTCTTCTTATAGAAAGCCAATGCCCTCTAAGCCTGGGCTTCAGCCTCAAACCAGTATGGTGCTTGAGCACACAGTGTTCCTTTACAGTAGAAGGCCAACACCCTCTAAGTCTTGGCTTCAGCCTTGGGGCCTCAAATGAGGCCTATAGTCTTCTTATAGATGGCGATGCCCTCTAAGCCTAGGATTCAATCCTGGGCTTTCAAACCATGCGCACAGTCTTCTTACAGAAGGCTCATGCCCTCCTAGCCCAGGCATCAGCCCTGATGCCTCAAACAAGTTGCATGGTATTCTTATAAAAGTCCAACACCCTCCAAGGCTGGGCTTCAGTCCTTGGGCCTCAGACCAGGCACACAGTCTTTTTATGGATGGCTAACAACCACCAAGCCCAGGCATCAGCCTCGGAGTCTCAAATGAGGTGCATAGTCTTCTTATAGAAGGCCAACACCCACTAAGTCTGGGCTTCAGTTTTGGGTCCTTAACCACTTTACCACTAGAGGATTTTGCTGTCTTACGTCTGGGCCACTTTTTGCGATTCAGCGCTGTGCGACTTTAACTGACAATTGCGCGGTCGTGCAACGCCATACCCAAACGAAATTTATGTCCTTTTTTTCCCACAAATAGAGCTTTCTTTTGGTGGTATTTGATCACCTGTGCGATTTTTACTTTTTGCGCTATAAACAAAAAAATAGCGTAAATTTTGAAAAAACAACAATATTTTTCACATTTTTTTATATGAAATTCCCCCCAGAAAAATGTAAAAATCAAATTTTTTTTTAAATTTTTGGCCAATTTGTTTTCTGCTACCTATGTTTGGTAAAAAAAATTCACAATAAGCGTATTTTGATTGGTTTGTGCAAAAGTTATTGCGTTTACTAACAAAGGGAAAGATTTCTGTAATTTTTGGTGTTTTTTTTTAACGCGTAATGGCGGCGATCTGCGATTTTTTTTGCGGGACTGCGACATTGCGGCGGACAGATTGGACCCTTGACTGACATTTTTGACACTTTTGGGGGTACCAGTGACATTACTGCAGTAATCAGTGCTATATATATATGCACTGTTACTGTAAAAATTACACTGGCAGGGAAGGGGTTAATTTTATTGGAGAGGGAGGGGTTAATGTATGCCTGGTGCTTACTGACGTGTGGGGGGGGAGGTGACTGAGTGACACAGGGACAGATCACAGGTTCAGCTATGCTGAACCCTGCAATCTGACCCTGCCTGTCACTTAGGAGATCCGCCCGCTCTGTTTACACAAGCGGGCGGATCTCCAGACTCGATTCCCAGACGATCGGGGAAGAGCAGCGGCGATGGCCGCTGCTCCTCCCCTGGCCCGACTCCCGCTGTGACTGAATACAGCGGGAGCGAGCCTCCCGCGGCACGTGCGCGCCGCCGAGAAAGGGGAGTGTCTGACGACGTAGTACTACGTCGTCAGACGATAACGAGCCACTTTGCCGCAGTAATATTACCGCAGGCAGACGTAAAGTGGTTAAACCAGGCACATAGTCTTCTTATAGAAGGCCAATGCCCTCTAAGCCTGGGCTTCCGCCTCAAACCAGTATGGTGCTTGAGCACACAGTCTTCTTTTACAGTAGAAGGCCAACACCCTCTAAGTCTTGGCTTCAACCTTGGGGCCTCAAACCAGGCCTATAGTCTTCCTTTAGATGGCCAATGCCCCCTAAGCCTAGGATTCAGTCCTGGGCTTTCAAACCATGCGCACGGACTTCTTACAGAAGGCTAATTCCCACCAAGCCCAGGCATCAGCCCCGGAGCCTCAAATGAGGTGCACAGTCTTCTAATAGAAGGCCAACACCCACTAAGCCCGGGCTTCAGCGTTGGGGACTTAAACCAGGCACACAGTCTTTTTATGGATAGCTAACACCCACTAAGCCCAGGCATCAGCCCTGGAGCCTCAAACGAGGTGCATAGTCTTCTTATAGAACACCAACACCCACTAAGCCCCGGCTTCAGCCTTGGGGCCTTAAACCAGGCATACAGTCTTCTTACAGAAGGCTCATGCCCTCTTAGCCCAGGCATCAGCCCTGATGCCTCAAACAAGTTGCATTGTTTTCTTATAGAAGACCAACACTCTCTAAGGCTGGGCTTCAGTCCTTGGGGACTTAAACCAGGCACACAGTCTTTTTATGGATAGCTAACACCCACTAAGCCCAGGCATCAGCCCCGCAGCCTCAAACGAGGTGCATAGTCTTCTTATAGAACGCCAACACCCACTAAGCCCCGGCTTCAGCCTTGGGGCCTTAAACCAGGCACACAGTCTTCTTACAGAAGGCTCATGCCCTCTTAGCCCAGGCATCAGTCCTGATGCCTCAAACAAGTTGTAACCCTCTAAGGCTGGGCTTCAGTCCTTGGGCTTCAAACCAGGCACCCAGTTTTTTTTTTTATGGATGGCTAACACCCGCTAAGACTAGGCATCAGCCCTGGGGGCCTCAAACAAGGTGCATAGTCTTTTTATAGAAGACCAACATCCACTAAGCCCGGGCTTCAGCCTTGGGGCCTTAAACCAGGCACACAGTCTTCTTATAGAAGGCCAATGCCCTCTAAGCCTGGGCTTCAGCCTCAAACCAGTCACACAGCATCTGTGCCATGAGGAGATGACTCACAAAACAAAGATCCTTCTAAAACAGATTTCCACTGTATTGGTAAAGCCCGGTGCAACCCGCTAATGACAAATTCACCAAGGGTTGGCCAGTTGACAGGTCAACACCTATCGGTGAATAGGCCCTTAATGACTTTAAATAAAAAAAATACACAGTGGGTCTACCACCTAAAGCATAATAAACCGCCACCTTTCATCAACTTTCTGAGAAAATAATGATCAATTCCAGCCAAATCTTCCATATTCACAAAGTGTACACAGTTCTATAATATTTCCTAGAAACATTAAAAGAAGTTTTTAGCCGATTGCATTTTTTTTATCTTATCTGTTTATATCATTAAATCAGTGCAAGGCCTTTTTTTTTCTCTTTAACCAAAGGAAAGTATATTGTTTACTAAGCCAATGATGAGGACTAAGACACAAGCAAGATGGCTTTGGAAGAAGCAAGACTTTTTTTCTTTTTTTTTCTTTTAGCTCCCAAGCTTCCTTTGATTCCGTCGTGTTTTCATCCACCGCCATTAATTCAGATTTTTTTTTTTTTTAACGCTGTTTATTTTTCAAGATCAGAGGTTTATTAGATTCCCACCGAGATGAAAAAGTTTTAAAATCACAAGCGCAGAGCAAATACCTGAAGCCGCGGCCGGAAAATCAAAAGTCATTTTATTTATTTTTTTTTTAATCTTTTTATTTTAAATTGACCCAGTAGCTATGCTTTGCAAATGCACGGCCTATTATGTTGTTTCTTTCTGACGGATAGTCAAAGGTCTATTTTGATATTTGTTGGGTAAATCTATTTCAGAAAGCTATGGGTGTTTAACGCAACTTCAGCGTGACTTTCAGCAAGAAAGGAAAAATAAAAATAAAAAAAAAAACAAATAACTACAGAGGGAAAGAAGGAAAGCTGGTGGAGTATTATTTTACATATTAGGGCATTATTACTTGGCCGCCTACGTTACGCATGTATGCGGTGGCAAACTAGAGTGGGCTTTAAAGGATAACTCCACTTTCATGGGAAAAAAAATAGCAAATAAAGAAAAAATAATATAAAGCATACAATTGCGACACACGTCACCTTGTAATTAACCAGTTCAGGACCGGAAGGATTTACCCCCTTAATGACCAGGCCATTTTTTGCGATTCTGCACTGCGTTACTTTAACCACTTGCCGACCGCCGCAAGTACATATACTGCGGCGGTCAGCCCCTCACAGGCAAAGTGATGTACCGGTACGTCACTAGCCTGTGAGGCTCTGGACCCCCCCACGGACCCCCCCGCGCGTGTGAGCGGCGGACCCGATGTCCGCCGCTCACTCACAATCGTCCGTGACAGCGGGAGAAAGGCAGGCGGCTGATGTAAACAAGCCGCCTGTCATTCTCCCCTGTGTAGGAACAGTGATCATACGGTTCTACTATGTAGGACCGTTGATCATTGTTCCTACACCTCAAGCCACAGCCAATCACAGTTAGAATCATGCCCCTAGGGACACACACAGCCCCTCCCTCTCAAAAAAGTTAACCCCTTCCCTGCCAGTGTCATTTTACAGTAACAGTGCATATGTATAGCAGTGATTACTGTAGTAATGTCACTGGTAACCCCAAAAGTGTCAAAAATGTCAGTCAAGGGTCCGATCTGTCCGACCCCGATGTCGCAGTACCGCAAAAAAAAATTGCAGATCGCCGCCATTACGCGTTAAAAAAAAAAAACAACAAAAATGACAAAAATCGCTCCCTTTGTTAGTAAACGCGATAACTTTTGCGCAAACCAATCAAAATACGCTTTTTGCGATTTTTTTTTTACCAAACATATGTAGCATAAAACAAATTGGCCGAAAATGCTAAAAAATCTTGATTTTTACATTTTTTTGGGGGAATTTCATATAAAAAAATATGAAAAATATTGTTATTTTTGCAAAATTTGCGCTCTTTTTTTGTTTATAGCGCATGATCAAAAAATCGCACAGGTGATCAAATACCACCAAAAGAAAGCTCTGTTTGTGGGGAAAAAAAAAAGATGTCAAATTCGTTTGGGTACAGCGGCGCAATTATGTATTAAAGTCACGCAGTGCCGAATCGCAAAATACCCCCTGGTCAGGAAGGGGGGAAAATCTTCCGGGGCTTAAGTGGTTAATGGAAAATTGCACGGTCGTGTGACATTATACCAAAATAAAATTGATGTCCTTTTTTTCCCACAAATAGAACTTTCTTTTGGTGGTATTTGATCACCTGTGCGGTTTTTATTTTTGGCGCTATAAACAAAAAAAGAGCGACAATTCTGGAAAAAAAACAATATTTTTCACATTCTGCTATATATCATCCCCCCCCCCCCCCCACAAAAAAAATCAAATTTTTTCATTCTTTCAGGCCAATTTGTATTATGCTAAATATTTTAGCTATAAAAAAATCCCAATAAGCGTATTTTAATTGGTTTGCGCAAAAGTTATCGCGTCTACAAACTGGGGGAAAGATTTATGTCATTTTCATTTATTTTTATTTTTTACTAGTAATGGCGGTGATCTGTGATTTTTAGCAGGACTGCGACATTGCGGCAGACAGATCGGACCCCTAACTGACATTTTTTCCCTCTTGGGGGTACCAGTGACATTACTGCAGTAATCAGTGCTAAAAATAATATGCACTGTCACTATAATAATGACACTGGTAGGGAAGGGATTAACCTAGGGATGATCAAAGGGTTAAGTGTGAGCCTAGGGGGTGTTTTCTAACTGTATAGGGGATGGGCTTGTGAAATGATCATAAAGACCTGTGATCCTATATAGAAGAATCACAGGCGCTCTGTGATCATTTCCGTTTGGTGCATTCATTTGTTCGTATGTATGTGGATTCTCAACTCTGGGTCCTTTCCCTGTTCCTGGAGGTAGTCCCCATTTTGTGGAGCCCAGATGAAGGGATGTTTGGTCCCCCAAAACACATAGATTTTATTTTGCTATGAATCAATTTTATTACAAACTTTCCTTGGACTCTTGGTGCTCTCAGTTTATCGTATGTACGTGGATTCCCAGCTCTGGTTCTTTTCCTGTTTCTGAGGGAAGTCCCCATTTTGTGGAGCCCTGATAAAGGGGTGTTTGGCCCCCCAAAACATGTAGGATTTATTTTGCTATGAATCCATTTTATCATTAATTACTTTGCGCTCTTGGATGCTTGGTGCTTTCATTTGATTGTATTTATGTGAATTCTCAACTCTGGGCCCTTTTTGTCCCTATTTGTGGAGCCCTGATAAAGGGGCATTTGGTCCCTGAAACAAATAGGATTTATTTTGCCATGAATCAATTTCATCAATAATTACCTTGGACTTTTGGATGTTTGTTGCATTCATTTGATTGTATGTATGTTGATTCTCAACTCTGGGTCCTTTCCTTGTTCCTGAGGGAAGTCCCTATTTGTGGAGCCCTGATAAAGGGGTGTTTGGCACCCGAAACACAGGATTTATTTTGCCATGAATCAATTTTATCAATAGTTACCTTGGACTTTTGGATGTTTGGTGCATTCATTTGATCATATGTATGTGAATTCTCAACTCTGGGTCCTTTCCTTGTTTCTGAGGGTAGTCCCTATTTTGTGGAGCCCTGATAAAGGGGTGTTTGGCACCCGAAACACAGGATTTATTTTGCCATGAATCAATTTTATCAATAATTACCTTGAACTTTTGGATGTTTGGTGCATTCATTTGATCATATGTATGTGGATTCTCAACTCTGGGTCCTTTCCTTGTTTCTGAGGGTAGTCCCTATTTTGTGGAGCCCTGATGAAGGGGTGTTTGCTCCCCCCTCCCAAAAACACGTAGGTTTTATTTTGCTATGAATCAATTTTGTTATAAATTTCCTTGGACTCTTGGTGCTCTCAGTTGATCGTATGTATGTGGATTCTCAACTCTGGGTCTTTTCCCTGTTTCTGAGGGAAGTACCCATTTTGTGGAGCCCTGATAAAGGTGTTTGGCCCCTGAAACACATAGGATTTATTTTGCCATGAATAAATGTTATCAATAATTACCTTGGACTATTGGATGTTTGGTGCATTCATTTGATCGTATGTATGTGGATTCTCAACTCTGGGTCCTTTCCACGTTCCTGAGGGTAGTCCCCATTTTGTGGAGCCCTGATGAAGGGGTGTTTTGCCCCCGAAACACATAGGACTTATTTTGTTATAAATCAATTTTTATTTGAAATTCTGAATCT